>NC_086444.1:497451763-497601763 GCF_028390025.1 Pseudophryne corroboree | reverse complement strand
GAGCGCAGCATCTCTCCCTCCCCTCACCGCCGCTGCCAGCACTAGCAGCGCTGCCAGCAGCGCTGCTGTGTCTGGTCTCCGGCGCTAGACAATCAGAGCTTGCGGACCGGCTCCTGATTGGCTGCCGGTCCGCGAGCTCTGATTGGCTAGCGAACCGGCGCCAGACAGCCGCCGGAGACCTGGAGCGGTGAGGGGAAGGAGAGGCGCTGCGCTGCGTTCTCCTCCCCTCACATAGAGCAAGCGGTGAGTGACCGGGGGGGGGGGGGGGGGGGGCGGGGGTGATGGCGAGCTTGGCGGCACAGTGGGGCATGTATCTGGCACCAAATGGGGCATATGTAACTGGCACCGAGTGGGGCCTGGCACTGTGGGGCATGTAACTGGCACTGTGGGGCATGTAACTGGCACTGTGGGGCACTGTAACTGGCATTGTGGGGCATGTAACTGGCACTGTGGGGCATGTAACTGGCACTGTGGGGCAATGTAACTGGCATTGTGGGGCAATGTAACTGGCACTGTGGGGCATTGTATCTGGCACTGTGGGGCAATGTAACTGGCACTGTGGGGCATTGTATCTGGCACTGTGGGGCAATGTAGCTGGCACTGTGGGGCATTGTATCTGGCACTGTGGGGCAATGTAACTGGCACTGTGGGGCATTGTATCTGGCACTGTGGGGCAAAGTAACTGGCACTGTGGGGCATTTTCAGTGGCCACACCCCTTCTGGAGCGTGACCACACCCCTTCTGGTGTGTGGCCACGCCCATTTTTTCGGCGCATGCACATACTTCTTTTGCTATGGTTTTTTTTTTTTTTTTTGGGGGGGGGCGCCATTTTACATCTTGCCCTGGGCTCCAAAAACCCTAGTTACGCCTCTGCCCGTGAGCATCAGATCGGATCCTCCAGATTGAATGTGCTGCACATTCAATCTGGTCCGACCCCGCAGGCATGGCTGGGATCGCCCAGGATCACCCAAGATACATCGTATGCAAAAGGACAGCATACAATGCATCTTGGGTGATCCTGCCCCTCGAGAGGCTGCCGGGGGTTTTCGCCCGCGACATGTCAGATGGTCATGTCACGGTAGTGTATGGGGCCCTTTAGAAAGAAGCATTGTGTAGATGTCATGAAGGACATAAAATGTTATGCGATTAATATACCGTCTGTCAGGATCCCGGCGTTCAGGATCCAGATGACAGAATCCCATCCACAGCACCGTATTTCCATTCGGGTGGTGGGTCCACGTCACCACCTGAGTGGTGAGTGCAGCGAGCCCACGGGGGGACTCACTGTGCTCGCTGCTGGTATGCCGGCTGCGGTGATGCTTTTTTAATTTTTTTATTGAAGCAATGTAATACAATATACACTATTGTATTTAAAAGAGACAGTACATATAAGAAATACATCTGAGATTCCGATACATATTGAGAGATTAAAATACAGGCCCAGCGGTGACCAAGCCCCAGCAGGGTGAAACGTACGTTCGTTGTAGACATCACCTGACGTCACTTCTGGAATCCCGTGCGGCGCACACAGATCCGGACACAAGGCACACTGACAGATTTACACCGGAGACGGAGATCGTAGACACTTGCTGACAGGTACTCTGGCGTCCTCTCATGTGGGTGAAGCAGGAGCGGTCACAGTGCAATAACCCTCGGGTAATCACTGTTTCCGTTACCAGCGGCTCTTGACAGCAGTCACGGCGACTACTCTTTCTTCCTGCCAGCACCGTCCGGCTGACTCTCTCACATCCCATTCACTGTATCTCATACACACATGGGAAGGAAGTAGAAGTCACCGGATCTACGGTGCTGACAAGTGATTTCTAGCCCCAAAAAAAGTCGGATCCAGATGTTTTGACTGTGTTAAGTATACAACTTGACCAATGTAATGAAGTCCAATATTGCAAGTAAGACACAAAACAGCTCTAAGACTTTCAAAGAATTTAGAGGTGTTTTTTTTGTATGTTATGAAAATGCTAGAAATCAGTTCTAAGTACAACTTTCACACACTTGTGCAATAAATAAACACTCTTCAATATATTTTGACACTTAAAAAAACAAACAGAAAACATTTGATCAGTAAAAATGCTCCACGTACTGTACATGTAATTTTTTACATTATTTTGCCTGCGGAAATGTATATTAGAGTCATATAAATATAGATAACTACGCATGAGGAAAGCTGGGAAGTATGACATGACTATCTTTCCCATCAAGCAGGGAACGCTGTGAGGTAAGGTGAGCACTGGCGGTATGGGGAAGCAGGCCCGGGAGTGCTACTCAGGCCTGCACCTATGCAGGCTACACCTTTTACTCTGCACCCATGGTACTGTCGTTACACCCATGTTTACCAGCCAGCAAACTTTTTAGCATAACAATATAATTTCTTCAACTTTACGTAACAATGGGTAGCTCTGCCAATTATAATTTTTTTAGCGTCCGAACATATGAACATACAATTCATATCTAATCACTTGGCTGTTTTATAGACCCTGCTGGTCGGCATGCTGACCATCAGGATTGTGAGGGTGCGGGATGTAGGGAGAGGTATTGTGACCGGCGGTCTCCTGACCACCGGTCACATAACTGCATCCCGTGAGTTGTAGTGTGTAAAAAAATAAAATAAAACTTGTGTGTGTTGTTCAGGTTCAGGCATTGTCTTGTAAAGTAATAATGTTCAATAACGTTCATTAGGTGCCAGGGTGCTGCTATTACTAGAAGTGCTGTGAGTTGCAATGTATAGAAGAAATAAAAATAAACTTCAGGCATTAGAATGGTGGAGAATTACTTTAATGACAATGTACAAATTACCATGTCAGACAGTCCCTTTGAATACTGGGGGGAAAGAAGGCATTTTGGAGTACCTTGTACAAAGTAACTTTGCTTTACCTAAGCTGCCCATCCTCAAGTGTGCACTTGGAAAGACTGTTTAGCACGGGTAGGGTATGCGTGACTGGCAGTCAGCATCAGCAGGTATCCTGGCAGTGTAATGGCGGGGGGGGGGGACGGGGGACGCAAGAAGCCCCTTGAGGGCTTGCTGTGCTCGCCATGCTGCGGGTTCGGTGGCGACCTGCGGTCACTATAGCGTCTATTCTGAATCTATGGGTGTCGTGGACACCCACGAGTGGGAATAGTCCCTGTTGATCAGCAAGCCGACAGTTGGTATTTTCAGGGGGCGGGATGTAGGGGGAGGTGTCTCCTGACCACCGGTCACATAACTACATCTAGTTTAGCATAGCCGGGAACCTTGTGAGCGATCAGCATAGGAGGTTACTTCCTTCAAATCCCATGAGAAAGACCTTTCCCACCAATTAACTCAAAGTACAGAGACTTCTGTAATGGTGGATTCCAATGGGGATGAGCTAATATTGTATGATGATAATATTAACATTGATGGGGTGAGGAATCGGATGAGAAAAATTACATCTTCCCACTGTAGAGAGGATTAACAACACTGTTAGCTGTCTTAAACCCATTGGTAGTTTGTTTTGTGGGGGCCCAAACAAACAAACAAAGCACTTCAGCCACAAAAGTGGCAATCCCCGTCACTGAAGTGCTTGGTTTGTTAAACTGTGCATATCCTTTTTAATATACAAAATAAGAATGGGTGGGAGGGCCACAAGGACAATGCAATCCTGCACCACTTTTCTTTTAATTATGGGCTGTATTTTTGCGTAGCATTAGTGACAGGTTTTTTTTTTTTTTTTTTTTGCATAGACAAACATTTGTATCAGTTTTTGTATTTAATTTGTATTGGTTATTGCTAATGTAGTACTAATTTGCAACACATTTTAAATAGAAGCTGCAGGAACACACATGGCACGTACACAGTGGGCACTCACCTCAGACCAGGATCCAGGGCTGCCATCAGAAATTGTGGGGCCCAGGACTGGCTAAATAGGCAGTGCCCCCAATTCATAATGACACACACAAATACATATATATAAGGTGATTCAAAAGTCACAGTACACCCTTTTGTTTCAAAAACTGCAGGAAATGGGAAAACTGACTTAGATTCAAGATGGCTGATTTCAAGATGGCGCCCATGTTTGGTACATACCCTAAAAGATAGCGAACCTCACCCATACCTTACTGGAGTTTTCAGTTTTCCCATTTCCTGCAAATGGGTGTACTGCAACTATTGAATCATCCTGTACAATTATACACATACACACATATATATATATATATATATATATACTGAGAATCCCTTATTCAAAATTAAAAATCCCACATGTTTGGGTCCCCTACTGAGATAATGACATATATATGATATATTATGTGCATATATCGATAAATTATATACATATATAATTTAATATACAGATATATGTCATTATCTCAGTAGGGGAACCAAAAATGTGGGATTTTGAATTTTGGATAAGGGATACTCAACCTGTATATATTGTGTGTGCAATGAGCAGGAACCGCATATATATATATATATATATATATATATATACACGGTTCCTGCTCCCTACATATACAAGCACCAACTCTGCGGTCCCTGCTCCCTACAAATACCCCCTTTGTGGTCCCTGCTCACTGCACGCACCCCACCCTGAAGTGCCTGTTTCTTATACAATCCCCCCAGTCCTTGTTCCAGACTCCCTACATACCCTCCCTGCAGTCCCTACACACACCCCATGTGGTCCCTGCTCCATGTACACAAACACCCCACGCTGCAATCCCTGCTCCCTATACACACAAACACCCCATGCTGCAGTTCCTGCTTCCTACACACTTCCCCCAGGTCCTTGCTCCCTATTCGCTAAACATACACACTGTGGTCTATGCTCATTACACCCTGTGACGCCTCCTCCTTAGCTCTTCTGTGCTTCAGCAGCCGACCACACAGCAGGCACACACTCCTCACACTCACCGGCTACTATGGCCCAGCTTTGTCTCTCAGGACACCAGAGATGCAAGAAGCGTGGTTCCGGATCCCTGGCCCCTGACGACTTGTACGTGGTACTTGCAGACAGAGGAATGATGCTACAGCCGCTGCAGGGATGTGGCACTACAGGGGTGAGAGCACCTGCGCTGACCTATGTACCATTGGACCCCCATCTCTCCTTCTTATCCTGCCCAAAGCACAGTCCCGAGCTCTCATTGATGCTAAAGAGCACCAGCACGTCCTCTACTGCACCTTCTCCATGGCCGCTGCTCAACCCCTTACTCCTCTTAATCCACACCGGGGTGTTCTCCAGCATTCAATGCTATCCTCACACTGCTCTTCCCATACAGCTCCCTCAGTCCGAGTATGGTTTCTAATCAGTAGCGGATCTTGCTACGGGCAAGCAGGACAACAATTGTAACTAACATTCCCTGTTTGTAAGGTATAGACACTACAGTTTGTAGTGTCTATTATTGTTATGATCTGTGGCAGTACCAATCTTTCTCCAGTGGTAGTTCTATCCCAGTCTTGACTCCAGCAGTAACACTTCTGCTGGTGCTCCTAGCACTCCCTGGTTTGTCTCTCTCACACAAACAAACTTATATACCTCTGGATATCATCTAAGTATCACCTAAGGCTACTCACCTGGGAGAACACCACCCTCAGCAGTCCAGTGAAGTGCATTGGGACCAAACATTGCATACCCAATTACGTTAACAGTGTGCGCTGCCCAGCATGAGCAGTCTCTAGTGAAAAAATGTGGTTGCCTAGCAAGACATTTACAGTATCTCCACAAAAAGAAAAAGAAAAACATAAATGCAGCAAACTGCCAAAATCAAAGAGCAAAACAGCAATCTGCAGAGATTAAAATGGGATATATACGATATTCCGGCTGATGGGATGCCGGCAGTCATGTGACCAACACCGGCATCCCAAAGTAGAGAATGCCGACAGGGGTCAGGTAAGTATGTATCCCCTATCCCCCTAAGCCTCCCTATCTGCAGCTTGACCCTAGCCCTCCTCTCCTGCAGCCTAACCCTCCCCGGTGGTGCCTAACCCTTACCACCCCTTCTTGAAGCTTAACTCTAACCCTCTCCAGTGGTGCCTAACCCTAAACCCCCTCCCCACAGCCTAACCCTAACCCTCCTCCTGCAGCCTAAGCCTAACTCCTGCAACACCCCCACCTAACCTTGTGGCTTACTACTCCGAAGCCCCGGCAAATCCTCATTTGGGATCCCAGCGGTCTGGATCCCGGCACAAGGATATTGATCAATGGGGGTAATTCAGAGTTGATCGTAGCAGCAAATTTGTTAGCAGTTGGGAAAAACCATGTTCACTGCAGGGGGGTGGGGTGGGGGGGGGGGGGAATGCAGACATAACATTTGCAGAGAGAGTTAGATTTGGGTGGGTTATTTTGTTTCTGTGCAGGGTAAATACTAGAGATGTGCGGCGGGCCCTTTTTGTGTCTTGAGTTTTGGTTTTGGTTCTGGTTCCATCCTCGTGTTTTGGATCTGGATTGGTTTTGCCAAAACCACCCTTACGTGTTTTGGTTTTGGTTTTGGATCTGGGTGATTTTTTAAAGGAACATAAAAACAGCTAAAATCACAGAATTTGGTGGTAATTTTGATCCTACGGTATTATTAACCTCAATAACATTCATTTCCACTCATTTCCAGACTATTCTGAACACCTCACGCCTCACAATATTGTTTTTATGCCAAAAGGTTGTATTACTAAGCTAAGCGACACAAGTGTGCGGCACAAACACCTGGCCCATCTAGGAGTGGCACTTCAGTGTTCAGTGGCAGACATTATTTCAGATTTAAAAAATAGGCCCAAAACAGCACATCATGCAAAGAAGAAAAAGAGGTGCAATGAGGTAGCTGTAAGGTGCAATGACTAAGCTAAACGACACAAGTGTGCGGCACAAACATCTGGTCTATCTAGGAGTTGTTAGGTTCCTGGTGCTCAGAACAAGGGAGATGTTATGAAGTGAGTCCAGAGCACCAGGACGTAATACTGGATTTGGTGAAATGGAACGGGAATAGCCCATGGCACCCTACCTCCGTTGTTTTACCCGTGTTGTTAATTCACGCTTGCAGGGCTATGGTTTCTTGGGCCCATGGCAGCCGCGTTTGAAGGGCGGATTAGGTCTGCCCAACTCCGATGCCCCCTCAGGTCTTAAAGAGAGACAAAGCGTGAACTGAGACAGGGTAATAACAAGGGGCCCTCTAACTGAAACAACCAAAGCCAGGGGCTACTAACTAGGCTAAAACTAAATGTATGTGCGGCTTGCCGCCAAAGGAAAAGAACAACAAAGGAAATGCTGACCACACGCCGACACAATACTTTTGTGTACCGGCGGTGACAGCATAAGCAGAACCCTCTGCAAAACACCAGTGACAGATACAACCAAGGAATACAGCGGCCTAGGCCGACGGACGCGGCAAAGCCGCTACTCATGGAACCGGTACAAACACTGGCAAACGAACAGGAACCCCCAATGCTGCCGACATAGACTCTCAGAACTGGAGGACAGGCAGAATCCCAAACGACAGACCGGTGGACACCAAGAAGCCAGAAACTCGACCAGGCATAGGCAAAGCCACAGGACTTCTGGACAGGAACGCTTCACGGCAGGACACGGGATCAGACACAGGAATCGACACAGGGACTGACACAGGAATCAGCTAGACAGACACTGCTAGACAGGAGCTCAGGAACTGGCAGGAACAAGCTCAGAACACAAGCACTCTGGAAGACTGGAAACCTAGAAATATCACCAGCGTCTGTGAATTGCACTCAGCCAGCATATAACAGAGAGGCCTAATTAATTATGTCATGCAGCTGCCCTGTTGCATGACTCCAAACTGACAAGATGCAATTAGCAGCCAGGTGAGGCTGAACACAAGGGAACAAGCTGCAATTACACAGACTCACCACCGGCAGCAAACAAGAGTATTCTTAAACAGAGCAACGGGAAATCCTGGCCTGCAAGACAACTAATAAACATAAAATAGGAATGAACCACTACCTGTGGTTCATAACAGTATCCTCTCCTTAAGGGTGAGATCCGAGCACCCATGACACCCACGGGGAACATAAACAGAAGTATAACATAAAATACATAACCAAAATGCAATAATGGAAATGAGCCACAGCCGTGGCTCATAACATTACCCCCCCCCCCCTTGAGGAGGGGTCAAAGGACCCCAAAATTCAGACTTTCCAAAACAAGGTATACATTAAACCTGGCACTGGAATAAACATACAAAGACAAGAAACAGAAACAAGCTGTGGCAACAGCTTGTAACAGGAGTGGCACTGTAGTTGCAGACAGCATGGCACTTAAAAAAACTAGGCCCCAAACAGCACATCATGCAAAGAAGAAAAAGAGGTGCAATGAGGTAGCTGTATGACTAAGCTAAGCGACACAAGTGTGCGGCACAAATGACATGGGACGTACTGGAATTTGCCCAGATGTAATACACGCACAATATTGGTGGCACAGGAGAGCGTACCCCTAAACCACACACACATGGCAAAGCCTGTAAAATTAATTTGCATAATAATAACCCTTTTATTTGGAGCTATTATAATAATATGCAGCACAGGCGAGCGTATCCCTACACCACACATGGCAAACCCTGTAAAAGTATTTGGATAATAATATAAGTAATATATATAAGCCTTTTATTTGGAGTAAATAATATACAGCACATGACACCACCACTGGACTTATGGCAGCACAAGACACCACCACTGGACTGATGCAGCACAAGACAGCACCACTGGACTGGATTTATACGGCAGTACCACTGGACTTATACGGCAGTATCACTGGACTGGAGTTATATGCCAGTACCATTGGAATTATACGGCAGGATCACTGGACTTATATGCCAGTACCACTGGAATTATACGGCCAGATCATTGGAATTATATGGTAGTACCACTGAACTTATACGGCAGTACCACTGGACATATAAGGCAGTATCACTGGACTGGACTTATACGCCAGTACTACTGGATTAATACAGCAGGATCACTGGAATTATACGGCAGTACCACTGGATTTATATGGCAGTACCACTGGACATATACGGCAGTATCACTGGACTGGACTTATACGCCAATACCACTGGATTTATACAGTACGATCACTGGAATTATACGGCAGGATCACTGGATTTATACGGCAGTACCACTGGACATATACGGCAGTATCAATGGACATATACGGCAGTATCACTGGACATATATGGCAGTATCACTGGACATATACAGCAGCACAGGTACACCACCACTGGACTGATGCAGGACAACATAGCACCACTTCAATGGACTGGTCTTATACAGCAGCACTGGACATACGGCAGCAGAGCAGAGCTGTCCCTAACCAATATGATGCCCTAGGCAAGATTTTGGTTGATGCCCCCTAGCACCACCGCTAGTTCCGCATCTGACCCTGCACCCCTTTCCCAGCGCCATCACCCCTCACCCATAGCAGTCCTTATTTTGTTGTTCCTACCCTATATTTTAAATAGAAACAGTACGTCCTTTTGTTGCACAGCCCGAAAAGGTGTATGTTTTTACTGGCAAGGGGCATGGCCACAAAATAGTACCCCCTAATTCAAATTAAGCCATACAGTACTGCAACTTTATTCACATTTTATCATGCAATAGTGTCCCTTATTCACGTTACATCACACAGTAGTACCACTTGACATTATAAATGTTGTTCCTCACAGTAGTGCCCCTTATTCACATTACACCACACCATATTGCTCTTTATTCACATTAGACCACACAGTAGTGCCCTTTCTATATGTTACACCACACAGTAGAGCACCTTATACACACAATGCCACACATTAGTAATGCATTTATACACATGATTCCACACTGTAATGCCCCTTACACATATGACACAAATTATTAATGTCCTTATAAACATAATGCGCCTTACACATTATGACAACCTTTATTAATGCACTTATACACATAATGACACACATAATGTCCCTTACACATATGCCTCACATTATTAGTGCGCTTATACACATAATAACACACATAGTGCCCCTTACACATTTGCCGCAAATTATTAATCATTTATACACATGACGCACATAATGTCCCTTACACACATGCCGAACACCATAGCACAACCAACCCACTCACACACAGCACTCACACGGCCACTAACACAGTGAATTCTCTGCCTATGCTTGGAAACAGATGCAGCAGTAGGTGCCTGGCGTGAGTCAGCTGACAGTTCTGCTTTTTTTTTGATGAAAATGCATCTTATTTGCATTGCGATGTGGCTAGGGGCACAAGCAGTTTCAGCTGATTAAAATGATATGCGGCATGCCTATATTCTGTGTGTGACTGTATCTGCACACAAAATGCTACACACAGAATATAGGCATGCCGCATATCATTTTAAACAGCAGAAGCTGCTTGTACCCCTAGGCATTTGCCTAGTTTGCCTATGCCTAGGGCCGGCTCTGCAGCAGAGGACACCTCCACTGTGACTGGACTGATGCAGCACAAGACACTACCACTATACTGATACAGGACAACACAGCACCACTGCAATGGACTGGACTTATACAGCAGCACTGGACATATGGCAGAGGACACAACCACTGTGACTGGACTGATGCAGCTCAAGAGACTAACACTGAACTGATGCAGGACACTTAGGACGGAGACACGTCCTCTCTCTACACTCTCCAATGCCGGAGTGAAAATGGCGGCGACGCGCGCCTCTTTATATGGAATCCAATCCCTGTGAGAATCCGACAGCGGGATGATGACATTTTGCCTCGTTCTGGTTTCCGAATCAGGCAGGAAAACCCGAGCCTGACTCAGATCCGGGTTCGGGTAGTGAAGTTCGGAGGGGTTCGATTCTTAGGGAACCGAACCCGCTCATCTCTAGTAAATACTGGCTGCTTTATTTTTACACTGCAATTTAGATTTCAGTTTGAACACACCCCACCCAAATCTCACTCTCTCTGCACATGTTACATCTGCCCCTACTCCCCTTCCCCCTGCAGTGCACATGGCTTTGCCCAACTGCAAACAAATTTGCTGCTACGATCAGGTCTGAATTACCCCCAATGTCGGTATCCCGGTGCCAGCATTCCAAGTAGTGTCGGGATTCCAGCGTCGGTATTTCGACTGCCGGGATCCCGACCACTGTGATCCTGACTGGATCTCATTAAAACAATGATATTAAACAAAGTACATCTGGGATAAATTTTAATACATTATGCAACTATAGTATAGTATGTAGCAATTCGAAACCTATTATCCAAATGTATAACAATTGACCAACTGCAAATAGGCTATGCTAAGGTTTATCATGCAAAAAAGTTTGAGTAAAGAGTCCTTTTTAAAAACATTTTGTCAAAGAATGCCTTATAAACAATACCCAGTAAAAAAAACATGTTTTACAGGCAGCATTGCAGACCTAGAGATTAATTTAACCCTTTCTGTGCCAGTGTTTAATGTAAAAATCCATCTACATTTCTTCTGTAAGAATACACTTTGCAGTGTTCTTTATTATATCATCATATGTCACAGGGCCGTAACTAGGTGTGTGCCTGAGGTATGCGCTATGGGCACACCATCAGGCACCACCCGCTGCTCACCACCACCACCGCCACTAGCTGCAGCAATCCCTGCTGTTATGTGTGTATTGGTGCGCTCTGCATCTTCGCTGTCGGAAGGAGACAGGAGACCTGGCATTTGCGCAGGTTGGGTGGGAGCACAGGCATGCGCATGGGGTGTAACGGAGTGACTCACAGAGAGCGATGGGGGTGGGATGGTTACCCAAAGACACAGAGTGATGGGGTGAAGGGTTGCTGAGAGACACAGAGTGAGGGGGTTTTGGGAGGTGCTGAGAGACACCGAGTGATGGGAGGGGGGTTTGCTGAGAGACACAGAGTGATGGGAGGGGGTTTGCTGAGAGAGACAGAGTGATGGGGGTGGTGGGAGAGTTGCTGAGAGACACAGAGTGACAGGAGGGCTTTTGCTTAGAGACACAGAGTGAGGGGGTGGTGAGAGGGTTGCTGAGAGACACA
This sequence comes from Pseudophryne corroboree, assembly GCF_028390025.1. Classification (NCBI taxonomy): domain Eukaryota; kingdom Metazoa; phylum Chordata; class Amphibia; order Anura; family Myobatrachidae; genus Pseudophryne; species Pseudophryne corroboree. The sequence goes on along the minus strand of NC_086444.1, from coordinate 497,589,775 downwards.
AAATGATGGGGGGTTGCTGGTAGACACAGAGTGATGGCAGGGGGGTTTGCTGAGTGACACAGAGTGACAGGGTGGTGGGAGGGTTGCTGAGAGACACAGTGAGGGGTGGCAGGTTAAGTGACAGTGAAGGGTATGAGGCTGAGAGACAGAATGCAGGGCAGCAGGCTGAGAGACACAGAATGAAGGGGCAGACGGAGACACAGAGTGAGGGGGCAGGCTGAGAGATATGTGTATAAGGGGCTCTACTTGGCGTAATATGTATAAGGGGCTTTACCTGATGTAATGTATGTAAAGGGCTCTACCTGGCATAATGTGTATAAGTAACTTGATCTGGTGTAATGTGTGTAAGCGGCTCTGCCTGGTGTAATGTGTATACGGGTCTCTACTTGGCATAATGTGCATAGGAGCTGAACCTGGCATAATGTGTATAAGGGCCCTACCATGGCATAATGTATATAAGTGGCACTACTATGTGCCACTTATATGGCCCTTCCCCATGAAGCCACACCCATACAATTTTGCAGCATACTGTCCCTATTTTAAATATGAGGAGGCACCAGTTCTCTTTCTGGCATAGGGCACCAAAATATCCAGTTACAGCTCTGATATGTCATCATATTTACAGGACACTACTGCTTTATTAATTCAACTGAATGAATTAGGTCATAATTTGGTTATTAGTATCTGTCGTACATGCAATTATTATTTACCATGCTCCTCTCTTGTGAGAGGTGATGACAGAGCAAAGAAGCTCTTACAGAAGGAATGTAGATGGATTTTACACACTGGCACATAAAGGTTTACATGAAGCTCTATGGCTGTAGTGTTTCTTGCTTTATACAAGGTATTTTTCAATGAGAATTTTTTTTTATAAAGGACTTTACTCTTGTAAACATTTTTTTGCATGATAAACCTTAGCATAGTAGACTGTTTACATATAGTTAATTGTTATACAATGGGAAAATATGCTTTGAATTGTTACATAACTGCATAATGTGTGAATGGATTACAGGTGCACTTTGTGTAATAGTATTGTTTTAATATCTGCAGCCTCCTATTTTGGTCTTTGAGCTTGGCAGTTTTCTGCATTCATATTTATGGGCCTGACTCAGACCTGATCACTCCTCTGCGAGTTTGTAGAGGTGTGCGATCAGATAGTCGCCGCCCAGTCAGAGTGAAAATCTCCCCCCCCCCCCCCCCCGTGCAAGTCTGCGTACGTCGTACGAAAATCTATGCAAACGCCAGTCAACTGCAAATCCGTTCGTAACTCACTCAACATCTAATGTTTTTGTTTTTTCCAGTCTGTGCGTAGCCCAGGACCTACTCCTACAGTGCGATGAGAACAGGCGGATCAGGGCCGGAGCTGACGTCACACAATCCAATCAGCCTGAAAACGCTTGGGAACGCCTGCGTTTTTCCCTGACACTCCCAGAAAACGTCCAGTTACTACTCCCAAATGTCCGATTCCTGTCAATCAACTTGCGTACGCCTAGGTATCAAAAAAGTCACTGGATTCTTTTGCAGTTTGGCCTTGCGCCTGCGCACTACGATCCATACGCATGCGAAGTCGAACGATAATCAGCCACCTTGGAAATTCGCACAATCAGGTCTGAATTAGGCCCTTTGGTGCATGTGCATGAGGGGTTAGTACAAGGGATAAGTATTACAATATTTTTTGACTTTGACAGGGTGCTGTCTGATGAGGAGGATACAGTGAACCCTGTATCTGTCCTGCTATATGTGCAAATATTAGAGGCATATCATTGTCTCTTGTAGTGTCATAGTTTCTTACTTCCACCCTCTCTCTCTCGATCTCTCTCTCCTTAACTACTTTATACTTTATCCACAATGAGAGCAAACATTAGCTTACACCTGTTTTAAACCACACACTATTACATACCTCCCAACATTACCCTCTCCAGGAGGGACAGAATGCTCTGCTCCTGGACTTCGGAGCAGAGCATTTTGTCCCTCCTGGAGAGGGTCATGTTGGGAGGTATGCTATTATATGAATTTTGTTTTGAACAATGTTGTCTTAAAACGCAGACATGATGATAGTAACCTGTCATGACTGTATGATTATATACTGCAGTTTTAGGAAGAACTGTTGTAGATGTGTAACATCAAGCTCAGGACGACACTTGCAGCCTCAGTGTAATTAATACAGGTCTTTACTCAGCATGAGCCAGACATCAAGTGGATGTAATAGGAAACAAACAGGAAGTGAGTCACTTCTGCATGACATCATCTGCCATGATGCACAGCATGCATTTACATCCCCCCTTTCAAACTGGAAGGATGCAGAACATATATGAAACAAATACAACAAAGTGAAAATGTTAGACATGAACAATAGAAAATACATTATACAATAAAGTCTTGGAACTTTGGGTTGGGTTTGGACACACGGCCCAATCTGGTAATGGTACACTGGGAACCCATGGGCATGTCCGCTGTGGCACCAGGGGGCATCTATTACTTCAGAAGTAGTCTCTGAGGAAGGACTGTCCATGCAATGCGAATAATCACTGACATTGGTTGCAGCTGTGGTAGAAACTGTTGAGTCAGGCTGTGTAGAGCTTTCTTCAGGTGCACTTAACAGATGGCGGCGGTTGCGTTCATAGAGGGCATTATCAGACTGTACCACGTAGCTATTTGGATGACCTGCAGGATGCTGAACCACCGCCATTCTGTCAAATCCTTGTTCGGTGTGCATGCGGACAGGTAGGCCTGGAGACAGTGGTGGCAGGCGGTCTGCTGATCTGTCATAAGAAGCTTTGGCAGCCATTCTGCACTTGCTGATGTTCTCCAGTACCTTTGGCTCTACTCTGGGTTGCAGGAGCTGCTTTGCCCTTGGGATGCCTGTGCGGGTGCACCGTGCTAATAGGCACTGTGCAGGGATGGAAGGTCCATCTCGGGGCGTGTTTCTCAAGTTTAACTGTGTTATGTATATGTCTGATCCATCTTGTGCACACTTCTCCATTAGGTGCTTTGCAGAGCGGACTGCACGCTCTGCCAATCCATTTGACTGTGGGTAGCGTAGACTACTAGTGATGTTCTGGAAGTCCCATGTATTTGCAAAGTCCTTGAACTCTCTACTCTTGAATTGCATGGCATTATCAGTGATCAGCTGCTGTGGGGTGCCATGTGCGGCAAAGTGTCTCTTCAGCTTTACAATGACCATATGACTTGTGGTGCTGGACAAGTAATTTATCTCGAACCATCCTAAATAGGAGTCAACTAGTACCAGGTACTCCTTCCCCCTCCGTTCGAATAGATCAGCCGCAAGAATGGACCACAGAAGATCAGGAATGTCATGGAGCAGCATGGGCTCCCATGGCGGGTGTGGACGCAAGGCATTGCAGGGTGCACAAAATGAGACAGCACGGTCAATGTCACCGTACATGTAGGGCCAGAATGCAGTTTCACGGGCCCTACGCTTGGTAGCCTCCAGGCCGGCATGGCCCTGGTGCATCTGCTGGGTGTAGAACGTCTGAAGGGCAGCCGGAATCACAAAGCGATGACCCCGCAGGATGACACTATCAGACATGGTGAGCTCAGCTCTCATACAGTAGAAGTGGCAAAGGCAGTGCGGCAGTTCCTTGGAAGAGGATGGCCAGCCGTTGATAATTAGAGCAGGGAAACACTGGCAAAGATCATCCGCAAGTGTAGCAGCACACAGCTCTTCCAGCCACTTGGTAGGGAGCACCTCCACAGCCATGACCTCATAGTCATCCTCAGCAGTGTTCATGTCAGTAGTCGGAAAGGAATGCTCGAGACAGAGCATCAGCAACGTACATTTCTTTGCCTCGCTTATATATGACATCCAGGTTGTACCGCTGCAGCTTAAGCTTCATGCCCTGAATACGGGAAGAAGCAGAGTGGATGGGCTTCTTCAGTATGGTCATGAGAGGCTGATGGTCGGTTTCCACTGTGATAGGACGGCCATAGATGAAGTCATAGAAGCGGTTGCAGGCGAACACCAGTGCCAACAGTTCTTTCTCAATTTGTGCATAACTGGTTTCAGTGTCAGTGAGGGCCCTGGAAGCAAAAGCCACTGGTCTGCGGTGTTGGAGGCACACGGCCCTGAGACCACTCTGTGAAGCGTCGGCAGAGAGGACTACCATATCATGCACGTTGAAGTATTGAAGGACCGGTGGATTGGTTAGCATGGTCTTTAATAGATCAACAGCAGCTGTGTGTGTGTGTCCAGCCAGCACCATTCTGAGTCCTGGTGGTGTAGCTGCCGCAAAGGTGCCGTGGTTTCACTGTATTGCGGAACAAATTTAGACAGGTAGTTGGTCATCCCCAGGAAATGTTGCAGTGTCTGTTGGTCAGCCGGAAGTGGCATTTGCTGGATGACAGTGATTTTATTCGGGTCCGGTGTGACGCCTTGACTGGTGAGCATGTGGCCCACGTATGCCACTTCGGTGACTTTAAACTTGCATTTGTCTTGGTTGAGCTTGAGGTTCAAAGTTCTGGGCCGTTCAAGTACCTGGTGCAGCCGCTGGTCGTGTTCTTCTTAGGTGCAGCCCCATACCAAGATGTTATCGACGATGATATCACAGGGATAGCCTGCAAACAGTTGCTCCATGCAGCGCTAGAAGACCTCACTGCCCGTAGTGATTCCATAGGGCATGCAAAGGAAGACATACCACCCTATTGGGGTCATGAATGTGGTGAGCAGGGACGAAGCTCTGTCCAAAGGGATTTGCCAGAATCTGCACTTTGCATCCAGGTTACTGAAAACCGTGACACCTGGCATGTCAGCAATCACTTGCTCGATGGTGCGGAGAGGGTGATATGGATGCAGCAGTGCTTTGTTCAAGTCTACTGGATCAATGCAAAGATGTACAGTCCCATCTTTTTTTGATGCGGCCACCATGGCGGACACCCACTGTGTTGCTTCCTCTATGGGGCAATGACACCCAATTGAGTCATTCTGTGGATCTCTTTAATGATTTTGTCTTTCATTGTGATCCAGCCTCATATGGTACACAACAGGGAACTTGCCAAGTGAACTACAATCAAATAAATCCTGAAAGTCTTTTCTTTCCAGGACGGTCATCTGTATTGCGTGCACCTTAGGCCCCAATTTGAGAAGGCCTAGCTTCATACTGTAAGGGAGGCCTAGCAATGGTTTGACCTTTTGATCCACAATGTGCAATAGCAAATAAGCACGGGTAAACTTTGGCTTTGTGGTACCCAGTGTGGTGATGATCTGGCCTCCATAAGCTATCAAGTTGATCTTGTCTCGTGGTTTATCTGTGCAGTTGGATCTATTTCACATAGTTGTTTGTAGGATATGACATTGTGCTTCACTCTTGAGTCTATTTTGACTATGGCCACCTTGTTCGTGTGCTTTGTTCTCAGTTTGATAAATATTTCGCCCTTCTCATCCAAGTGGTCTACACTATCACAAACTGTCCTGCAAACTGATTTACACCCTGGCTCAGTTTCAACCTGGTTGATCTGCCGGGGTGAGCGGCTATAACTTTATGGAAGTTTGATCTTTGTAGCTGCAGCACCATGCAAAATGATTCCATTTGCCACATGCATTACATTTTTATTATATGCAGGGCAGCGTTATTTGCCAGGAGGCTGCTGTGCCGCGTAGTTCCCACACATGGAGGGTTGGCGCGGAACAGCCGCCATGACACACACCTCAGCGTCCTTTCTTAGCTCCCTTGTGCCCTTTTCAGACTGCTCGTTTAACATGCAGATATGTATGGCAGTTTCTAATGTGAGGCCCTTCTCCCGCAACAGCTGTGCACGTACCTTGTCGCTGCGTATGCCGCATATGATTCTGTCACGGATGAGCTCCTCTGTGAGGCTACTAAAATTGCACTTCTTTGCCAGCAGCTTTAGCGTGGAGACGTAGGACTGTATAGTGTCATCACCCTTTTGGTTTGTGCTGTTGAAAACATGCCTGTCCATAATTACATTCTTTACTGGCATGCAGATCTCTTCAAACTTTGCAATTAGGATGTCAGGATGCTCTCTGTCTTCTCCGTCAGCGAATACAAAAGCATCTGATTTGTCCACAGCATCGGTGCCTGCGAGGTTCAGCAGCATGTATGCTTGGACTTTTTTTGATTTGTCTGAAAGGCCTGCTATGGGGTATACGTGCGATTCCCTTTTAAACCTCAGCCAGTTGTCAGCCACGTTTTCATCAAATATCAGCAGATCTATTCTCCTCAGACCTTGTGCCATGGCATCCCACTTTTGACACCATGTAGATGTGTAAGAACAAACTCAGGATGACACTTGCAGCATCAGTGTAATACAGGTCTTTACTTAGCATGAGCCAGACACCAAGCGGAAGTAATAGGAGACAAACAGGAAGTGAGTCACCTCGGCATGACATCTCCCATGATGCACAGAATGCATTTACAACTGTATTTTAATAAGTAGTATTCAGTCACCTCTGTGCAAACTCCATTCGACATACTGAAATATCTGTTTGTACAATATGTCTTTTCTTTTTGGACTCTGTGTTTATTTTGGTCTGTGGGGTTGTAGGGAATGGTGTGTGGGCAGTGCTGTTGCCCAGGGTGCAGGGCATGCAGTGGCTGCACTGGCTTTGCCCCATGGCCCCTGAATCTATATAGCAGGGTGCCTGGAACTGCATCCTGTGGCCAGTAGCACTGCTCCCATTCTGCTCAGAGCGCCCAAAGGGCAGCTCTGTACTTTCTCATACCTGTGACCCTTCCCCCTTGCATTATACCATGTCACATGTTCTATTGCGGCTGAGAGCCCTGCTCTGGCACTGTTGTTCTGTGTGTGTTGCGTGATGCAATGTGTCTTCAGAACATAGATACTAGTGCTTCTGAGATTGCATAATATTCTGCTGTATCCTCTGTGTGGTTGCCAAATCCCTCCACACAGTCATGCACCTTCAGTGGGCCCCTGCCATTGTATTCCCCTGGTGGAACCATCATGCCCCAGTCTGACACTGGAGAGAGCAGAGACATATCTTGCACCCCTAAAGGTCCTCCTAGCTGTGCCACGTTTCTAGCTATGTATTCAATAAGAAAGTGTTGGCACAGCAGATATAAAACACTCATGCCAGAGTTTTTGCTCTCTTCTGCATTATGTAATCTTTTACCTACAGAGCGGGGGACTGCTTGGTCTCTAGATCCAACTACGGCTCTGCAGATATGGAGAGATGAGCGGAATCTGAGAAGATCCTAGCCATGGCTCTGGTTTTCCTGCCAGGCTCAGATTCCAAATTGAGGCAAAACATCATCATCCCGTCGTCAAATCTCGCAGGTTTTGGATTCAATATAAGTCCCTTCCGCAGTGATTCGGGTACCATTTCAAGCTCCTAAGGGCCACGTTTACCATCATTAACCCTTTATTGGTGCACTGTTTGACATGTTCCTAGTTAACTTAATATACTGGCCGAGCTAGATGAATGTAGGCAGTTAGCAAAACATTATTTTTTTTATAGTGCAGGTTAGGAACATCTATTGTATGTTTTACTTAACTGCAGCGTTTTGGTGCACAGCACACTGTTGGTGTTTATTATTTTTGTCCCTGGCAGGTCCCCGTAATACAGGGGCAGTATTCACCCTTAGTGCACAGTGCAAACTGGAATTTTTTTTGTCGCTGCCTACATTGCAGCCGAGGAGAGCTCCATGTAGGGCAGCATTAATCCTTGGTGCACACCAGGGCCGTAACTACATGTGTGCCAGCGGTGTTGGACACACAGTGCAATCGCCCTGAAGGCACAACTGCCGCATCACCGTTCATGGTGCCCAAAGTCTGCGACATTGTAATGGGTCAATCTGACTAATTACAAGTAGTGATGAGCGGGTTCGGTTTCTCGGAAACCGAACCCCCCCGAACTTCACCCTTTTTACACGGGTCCGAGCCATACTCGGATTCTCCCGTATGGCTCGGGTAACCCGAGCGCGCCCGAACGTCATCATCCCGCTGTCGGATTCTCGCGAGATTCGGATTCTATATAAGCAGCCGCGCGTCGCCGCCATTTTCACTCGTGCATTGGAAATGTTAGGGAGAGGACGTGGCTGGCGTCCTCTCCGTTATTGTTGAACTTGATTGTGCTGTACACTATTGCTTAATTGTGGGGAGGGCTGGGGAGCAGCTGTATAATATAGGAGGAGTACAGTGCAGAGTTTTGCTGATCAGTGACCACCAGTTATCCGTTCTCTGCCTGAAAAAAAACGCTCCATATCTGTGCTCACAGTGTGCTGCATATATCTGTGCTCACACTGCTTAACTGTGGGGACTGGGGAGCAGCTGTATTATATAGCAGGAGTACAGTGCAGAGTTTTGCTGACAGTGACCACCAGTATACGTTGTCTGCCTGAAAAACACTCCATATCTGTGCTCAGTGTGCTGCTTTATTGTGGGGACTGGGGACCACCAGTATAATATTATATAGGAGGAATACAGTGCAGAGTTTTGCTGACCAGTGACCACCAGTATATAATATATAGCATTACGGTACAGTAGGCCACTGCTGTACCTACCTCTGTGTCGTCATTAAGTATACTATCCATCAACATTCTATACCTGTGGTGCATTTTAGTTTTGCAGTTTGCTGACACAGTGACTACCAGTATACTATATATAGCAGTACGGAAGGCCACTGCTGTACCTACCTCTGTGTCGTCATTAAGTATACTATCCATCTACATTCTATACCTGTGGTGCAGTTTAGTTTTGCAGTTTGCTGACACAGTGACCACCAGTATACTATATATAGCAGTACGGAAGGCCACTGCTGTACCTACCTCTGTGCCGTCATTAAGTATACTATCCATCTACATTCTATACCTGTGGTGCATTTTAGTTTTGCAGTTTGCTGACACAGTGACCACCAGTATACTATATATTGCAGTACGGAAGGCCACTGCTGTACCTACCTCTGTGTCGTCATTAAGTATACTATCCATCTACATTCTATACCTGTGGTGCATTTTAGTTTTGCAGTTTGCTGACACAGTGACCACCAGTATACTATATATAGCAGTACGGAAGGCCACTGCTGTACCTACCTGTGTCGTCATTAAGTATACTATCCATCTACATTCTATACCTGTGGTGCATTTTAGTTTTGCAGTTTGCTGACACAGTGACCACCAGTATACTATATATAGTAGTACGGAAGGCCACTGCTGTACCTACCTCTGTGTCGTCATTAAGTATACTATCCATCAACATTCTATACCTGTGGTGCATTTTAGTTTTGCAGTTTGCGGACACAGTGACCACCAGTATACTATATATAGCAGTACGGAAGGCCACTGCTGTACCTACCTCTGTGTCGTCATTAAGTATACTATCCATCTACATTCTATACCTGTGGTGCATTTTAGTTTTGCAGTTTGCTGACACAGTGACCACCAGTATACTATATATAGCAGTACGGAAGGCCACTGCTGTACCTACCTCTGTGTCGTCATTAAGTATACTATCCATCTACATTCTATACCTGTGGTGCATTTTAGTTTTGCAGTTTGCTGACACAGTGACCACCAGTGTACTATATATAGCAGTACGGAAGGCCACTGCTGTACCTACCTCTGTGTCGTCATTAAGTATACTATCCATCTACATTCTATACCTGTGGTGCATTTTAGTTTTGCAGTTTGCTGACACAGTGACCACCAGTATACTATATATAGCAGTACGGAAGGCCACTGCTGTACCTACCTCTGTGTCGTCATTAAGTATACTATCCATCTACATTCTATACCTGTGGTGCATTTTAGTTTTGCAGTTTGCTGACACAGTGACCACCAGTATACTATATATAGCAGTATGGAAGGCCACTGCTGTACCTACCTCTGTGTTGTCATTAAGTATACTATCCATCTACATTCTATACCTGTGGTTTATTTTAGTTTTGCAGTTTGCTGACACAGTGACCACCAGTATACTATATATAGCAGTACGGAAGGCCACTGCTGTACCTACCTCTGTGTCGTCATTAAGTATACTATCCATCTACATTCTATACCTGTGGTGCATTTTAGTTTTGCAGTTTGCTGACACAGTGACCACCAGTATACTATATATAGCAGTACGGAAGGCCACTGCTGTACCTACCTCTGTGTCGTCATTAAGTATACTATCCTTCTACATTCTATACCTGTGGTGCATTTTAGTTTTGCAGTTTGCTGACACAGTGACCACCAGTATACTATATATAGCAGTATGGAAGGCCACTGCTGTACCTACCTCTGTGTCGTCATTAAGTATACTATCCATCTACATTCTATACCTGTGGTGCATTTTAGTTTTGCAGTTTGCTGACACAGTGACCACCAGTATACTATATATAGTAGTACGGAAGGCCACTGCTGTACCTACCTCTGTGTCGTCATTAAGTATACTATCCATCTACATTCTATACCTGTGGTGCATTTTAGTTTTGCAGTTTGCGGACACAGTGACCACCAGTATACTATATATAGCAGTACGGAAGGCCACTGCTGTACCTACCTCTGTGTCGTCATTAAGTATACTATCCATCTACATTCTATACCTGTGGTGCATTTTAGTTTTGCAGTTTGCTGACACAGTGACCACCAGTATACTATATATAGCAGTACGGAAGGCCACTGCTGTACCTACCTCTGTGTCGTCATTAAGTATACTATCCATCTACATTCTATACCTGTGGTGCATTTTAGTTTTGCAGTTTGCTGACACAGTGACCACCAGTGTACTATATATAGCAGTACGGAAGGCCACTGCTGTACCTACCTCTGTGTCGTCATTAAGTATACTATCCATCTACATTCTATACCTGTGGTGCATTTTAGTTTTGCAGTTTGCTGACACAGTGACCACCAGTATACTATATATAGCAGTACGGAAGGCCACTGCTGTACCTACCTCTGTGTCGTCATGAAGTATACTATCCATCTACATTCTATACCTGTGGTGCATTTTAGTTTTGCAGTTTGCTGACACAGTGACCACCAGTATACTATATATAGCAGTACGGAAGGCCACTGCTGTACCTACCTCTGTGTCGTCATTAAGTATACTATCCATCTACATTCTATACCTGTGGTGCATTTTAGTTTTGCAGTTTGCTGACACAGTGACCACCAGTATACTATATATAGCAGTATGGAAGGCCACTGCTGTACCTACCTCTGTGTTGTCATTAAGTATACTATCCATCTACATTCTATACCTGTGGTTTATTTTAGTTTTGCAGTTTGCTGACACAGTGACCACCAGTATACTATATATAGCAGTACGGAAGGCCACTGCTGTACCTACCTCTGTGTCGTCATTAAGTATACTATCCATCTACATTCTATACCTGTGGTGCATTTTAGTTTTGCAGTTTGCTGACACAGTGACCACCAGTATACTATATATAGCAGTACGGAAGGCCACTGCTGTACCTACCTCTGTGTCGTCATTAAGTATACTATCCATCTACATTCTATACCTGTGGTGCATTTTAGTTTTGCAGTTTGCTGACACAGTGACCACCAGTATACTATATATAGCAGTACGGAAGGCCACTGCTGTACCTACCTCTGTGTCGTCATTAAGTATACTATCCATCTACATTCTATACCTGTGGTGCATTTTAGTTTTGCAGTTTGCTGACACAGTGACCACCAGTATACTATATATAGTAGTACGGAAGGCCACTGCTGTACCTACCTCTGTGTCGTCATTAAGTATACTATCCATCTACATTCTATACCTGTGGTGCATTTTAGTTTTGCAGTTTGCTGACACAGTGACCACCAGTATACTATATATAGCAGTACGGAAGGCCACTGCTGTACCTACCTCTGTGTCGTCATTAAGTATACTATCCATCTACATTCTATACCTGTGGTGCATTTTAGTTTTGCAGTTTGCTGACACAGTGACCACCAGTATACTATATATAGCAGTACGGAAGGCCACTGCTGTACCTACCTCTGTGTCGTCATTAAGTATACTATCCATCTACATTCTATACCTGTGGTGCATTTTAGTTTTGCAGTTTGCTGACACAGTGACCACCAGTATACTATATATAGCAGTACGGAAGGCCACTGCTGTACCTACCTCTGTGTCGTCATGAAGTATACTATCCATCTACATTCTATACCTGTGGTGCATTTTAGTTTTGCAGTTTGCTGACACAGTGACCACCAGTATACTATATATAGCAGTACGGAAGGCCACTGCTGTACCTACCTCTGTGTCGTCATTAAGTATACTATCCATCTACATTCTATACCTGTGGTGCATTTTAGTTTTGCAGTTTGCTGACAGTGACCACCAGTATACTATATATAGCAGTACGGAAGGCCACTGCTGTACCTACCTCTGTGTCATCATTAAGTATACTATCCATCTACATTCTATACCTGTGGTGCATTTTAGTTTTGCAGTTTGCTGACACAGTGACCACCAGTATACTATATATAGCAGTACGGAAGGCCACTGCTGTACCTACCTCTGTGTCGTCATTAAGTATACTATCCATCTACATTCTATACCTGTGGTGCATTTTAGTTTTGCAGTTTGCTGACACAGTGACCACCAGTATACTATATATAGTAGTATGGAAGGCCACTGCTGTACCTACCTCTGTGTCGTCATTAAGTATACTATCCATCTACATTCTATACCTGTGGTTTATTTTAGTTTTGCAGTTTGCTGACACAGTGACCACCAGTATACTATATATAGCAGTACGGAAGGCCACTGCTGTACCTACCTCTGTGTCGTCATTAAGTATACTATCCATCTACATTCTATACCTGTGGTGCATTTTAGTTTTGCAGTTTGCTGACACAGTGACCACCAGTATACTATATATAGCAGTACGGAAGGCCACTGCTGTACCTACCTCTGTGTCGTCATTAAGTATACTATCCATCTACATTCTATACCTGTGGTGCATTTTAGCTTTGCAGTTTGCTGACACAGTGACCACCAGTATACTAAATATAGCAGTACGGAAGGCCACTGCTGTACCTACCTCTGTGTCGTCATGAAGTATACTATCCATCTACATTCTATTCCTGTGGTGCATTTTAGTTTTGCAGTTTGCTGACACAGTGACCACCAGTATACTATATATAGCAGTACGGAAGGCCACTGCTGTACCTACTTCTGTGTCGTCATTAAGTATACTATCCATCTACATTCTATACCTGTGGTGCATTTTAGTTTTGCAGTTTGCTGACACAGTGACCACCAGTATACTATATATAGCAGTACGGAAGGCCACTGCTGTACCTACCTCTGTGTCGTCATTAAGTATACTATCCATCTACATTCTATACCTGTGGTGCATTTTAGTTTTGCAGTTTGCTGACACAGTGACCACCAGTATACTATATATTGCAGTATGGAAGGCCACTGCTGTACCTACCTCTGTGTCGTCATTAAGTATACTATCCATCTACATTCCATACCTGTGGTGCATTTTAGTTTTGCAGTTTGCTGACACAGTGACCACCAGTATACTATATATAGCAGTACGGAAGGCCACTGCTGTACCTACCTCTGTGTCGTCATTAAGTATACTATCCATCTACATTCTATACCTGTGGTGCATTTTAGTTTTGCAGTTTGCTGACAAAGTGACCACCAGTATACATAGTATATATAGTAGTAGGCCATTGCTATTGATACTGGCATATAATTCCACACATTAAAAAATGGAGAACAAAAATGTGGAGGTTAAAATAGGGAAAGATCAAGATCCACTTCCACCTCGTGCTGAAGCTGCTGCCACTAGTAATAGCCGAGACGATGAAATGCCATCAACGTGGTCTGCCAAGGCAGATGCCCAATGTCATAGTAGAGAGCATGTAAAATCCAAAAAACAAAAGTTCAGTAAAATGACCCAAAAATCAAAATTAAAAGCGTCTGAGGAGAAGCGTAAACTTGCCAATATGCCATTTACGACACGGAGTGGCAAGGAACGGCTGAGGCCCTGGCCTATGTTCATGGCTAGTGGTTCAGCTTCACATGAGGATGGAAGCACTCATCCTCTCGCTAGAAAAATGAAAAGACTTAAGCTGGCAAAAGCACAGCAAAGAACTGTGCGTTCTTCTAAATCACAAATACCCAAGGAGAGTCCAATTGTGTCGGTTGCGATGCCTGACCTTCCCAACACTGGACGGGAAGAGCTTGCGCCTTCCACCATTTGCACGCCCCCTGCAAGTGCTGGAAGGAGCACCCGCAGTCCAGTTCCTGATAGTCAAATTGAAGATGTCACTGTTGAAGTACACCAGGATGAGGATATGGGTGTTGCTGGCGCTGGGGAGGAAATTGACAAGGAGGATTCTGATGGTGAGGTGGTTTGTTTAAGTCAGGCACCCGGGGAGACACCTGTTGTCCGTGGGACGAATATGGCCATTGACATGCCTGGTCAAAATACAAAAAAAATCAGCTCTTCGGTGTGGAATTATTTCAACACAAATGCGGACAACAGGTGTCAAGCCGTGTGTTGCCTTTGTCAAGCTGTAATAAGTAGGGGTAAGGACGTTAACTACCTTGGAACATCCTCCCTTATACGTCACCTGCAGCGCATTCATCATAAGTCAGTGACAAGTTCAAAAACTTTGGGTGACAGCGGAAGCAGTCCACTGACCACTAAATCCCTTCCTCTTGTAACCAAGCTCCTGCAAACCACACCACCAACTCCCTCAGTGTCAATTTCCTCCTTACCCAGGAAAGCCACTAGTCCTGCAGGCCATGTCACTGTCAAGTCTGACGAGTCCTCTCCTGCCTGGGATTCCTCCGATGCATCCTTGAGTGTAACGCCTACTGCTGCTGGCGCTGCTGTTGTAGCTGCTGGGAGTCGATCTTCATCCCAGAGGGGAAGTCGGAAGACCACTTGTACTACTTCCAGTAAGCAATTGACTGTCCAACAGTCCTTTGCGAGGAAGATGAAATATGACAGCAGTCATCCTGCTGCAAAGCAGATAACTCAGGCCTTGGCAGCCTGGGCCGTGAGAAACGTGGTTCCGGTATCCACCGTTAATTCAGAGCCAACTAGAGACTTGATTGAGGTACTGTGTCCCAGGTACCAAATACCATCTAGGTTCCATTTCTCTAGGCAGGCGATACCGAAAATGTACACAGACCTCAGAAAAAGACTCACCAGTGTCCTAAAAAATGCAGTTGTACCCAATGTCCACTTAACCACGGACATGTGGACAAGTGGAGCAGGGCAGACTCAGGACTATATGACTGTGACAGCCCACTGGGTAGATGTATTGCCTCCCGCAGCAAGAACAGCAGCGGCGGCACCAGTAGCAGCATCTCGCAAACGCCAACTCGTTCCTAGGCAGGCTACGCTTTGTATCACCGCTTTCCAGAATAGGCACACAGCTGACAACCTCTTACGGAAACTGAGGAAGATCATCGCAGAATGGCTTACCCCAATTGGACTCTCCTGGCGATTTGTGACATCGGACAACGCCAGCAATATTGTGCGTGCATTACATCTGGGCAAATTCCAGCACGTCCCATGTTTTGCACATACATTGAATTTGGTGGTGCAGAATTATTTAAAAAACGACAGGGGCGTGCAAGAGATGCTGCTGGTGGCCCGAAGAATTGTGGGCCACTTTCGGCATTCAGCCACCGCGTACAGAAGACTGGAGCACCACCAAACATTCCTGAACCTGCCCTGCCATCATCTGAAGCAAGAGGTGGTAACGAAGTGGAATTCAACCCTCTATATGCTTCAGAGGATGGAGGAGCAGCAAAAGGCCATTCAAGCCTATACATCTGCCCACGATAAAGGCAAAGGAGGGGGAATGCACCTGACTCAAGCACAGTGGAGAATGATTTCAACGTTGTGCAAGGTTCTGCAACCCTTTGAACTTGCCACACGTGAAGTCAGTTCAGACACTGCCAGCCTGAGTCAGGTCATTCCCCTCATCAGGCTTTTGCAGAAGAAGCTGGAGACATTGAAGGAGAAGCTAAAACAGAGCGATTCCGCTAGGCATGTGGGACTTGTGGATGGAGCCCTTAATTCGCTTAACCAGGATTCACGGGTGGTCAATCTGTTGAAATCAGAGCACTACATTTTGGCCACCGTGCTCGATCCTAGATTTAAAACCTACGTTGCATCTCTCTTTCCGGCAGACACAAGTCTGCAGAGGTTCAAAGACCTGCTGGTGAGAAAATTGTCAAGTCAAGCGGAACGTGACCCGTCAACATCTCCTCCTTCACATTCTCCCGCAACTGGGGGTGCGAGGAAAAGGCTAAGAATTCCGAGCCCACCCACTGGCGGTGATGCAGGGCAGTCTGGAGCGAGTGCTGACATCTGGTCCGGACTGAAGGAACTGCCAACGATTACTGACATGTTGTCTACTGTCACTTCATATGATTCTCTCACCATTGAAAGAATAGTGGAGGATTATATGAGTGACCGCATCCAAGTAGGCACGTCAGACAGTCCGTACGTATACTGGCAGGAAAAAGAGGCAATTTGGAGGCCCTTGCACAAACTGGCTTTATTCTACCTAAGTTGCCCTCCCTCCAGTGTGTACTCCGAAAGAGTGTTTAGTGCAGCCGCTCACCTTGTCAGCAATCGGCGTACGAGGTTACTTCCAGAAAATGTGGAGAAGATGATGTTCATCAAAATGAATTATAATCAATTCCTCCGTGGAGACATTCACCAGCAGCAATTGCCTCCACAAAGTACACAGGGACCTGAGATGGTGGATTCCAGTGGGGACGAATTAATAATCTGTGAGGAGGGGGATGTACACAGTGAAAGGGTTAAGGAATCGGAGGATGATGATGAGGTGGACATCTTGCCTCTGTAGAGCCAGTTTGTGCAAGGAGAGATTGATTGCTTCTTTTTTTGGTGGGGGCCCAAACCAACCAGTCATTTCAGTCACAGTCGTGTGGCAGACCCTGTCGCTGAAATGATGGGTTCGTTAAAGTGTGCATGTCCTGTTTATACAACATAAGGGTGGGTGGGAGGGCCCAAGGACAATTCCATCTTGCACCTCTTTTTTCTTTCATTTTTCTTAGCATCATGTGCTGTTTGGGGACAATTTTTTTGAAGTGCCATCCTGCCTGACACTGCAGTGCCACTCCTAGATGGGCCAGGTGTTTGTGTCGGCCACTTGTGTCGCTTAGCTTAGTCACACAGCGACCTTGGTGCGCCTCTTTTTTTCTTTGCATCATGTGCTGTTTGGGGACAATTTTTTTGAAGTGCCATCCTGCCTGACACTGCAGTGCCACTCCTAGATGGACCAGGTGTTTGTGTCGGCCACTTGTGTCGCTTAGCTTAGTCACACAGCGACCTTGGTGCGCCTCTTTTTTTCTTTGCATCATGTGCTGTTTGGGGACTATTTTTTTGAAGTGCCATCCTGCCTGACACTGCAGTGCCACTCCTAGATGGGCCAGGTGTTTGTGTCGGCCACTTGTGTCGCTTAGCTTAGCCATCCAGCGACCTCGGTGCAAATTTTAGGACTAAAAATAATATTGTGAGGTGTTCAGAATAGACTGGAAATGAGTGGAAATTATGGTTATTGAGGTTAATAAAACTATGGGATCAAAATGACCCCCAAATTCTATGATTTAAGCTGTTTTTTAGGGTTTTTTGTAAAAAACACCCGAATCCAAAACACACCCGAATTCGACAAAAAATTTTCGGTGAGGTTTTGCCAAAACGCGTCCGAATCCAAAACACGGCCGCGGAACCGAATCCAAAACCAAAACACAAAACCTGAAAAATGTCCGGTGCACATCACTAATTACAAGCCACCTGTGCTGGGTTTTGCCAATGGAGCAAGGGGAAGAGCAGCTGTCTATCTATCTATCTATCTATCTATCTATCTATCTATGTACCTACTGTATATCTGTATATCTGCCTGCAGTAACGTGTAAAAAGGGGACTCTGCCTGCCGTAATATGTAAAAGGGGACTCTGCCTGCCGTAATGTGTAAAAAGGGGACTCTACCTGCTGTAACTTGTAAAAAGGGGACTCTGCTGTAATGTGTAAAAAGGGGACTCTACTTGGCGTAATGTGTAAAAGGGGCTCTACCTGGTGTAGTGGCGTTACTAGGGGTAACTCTGAGTTGAACGCAGCAGCAAGTTTGTTAGCAGTTGGGCAAATCCATGTGCACTGCAGGGGGAGCAGATGTAACATGTGCAGAGAGAATTAGATTTGGGTGGGTTATTTTGTTTCTGTGCAGAGTAAATATTGGCTGCTTTATTTTTACACTGCAATTTAGATTTCAGTTTGAATACACCCCACCCAAATCTAATTCTCTCTGCACATGTTATATATGTCCCCCCTGCAGTGCACATGGTTTTGCCCAACTGCTAACAAATTTGCTGCTGCGATCAACTCAGAATTAGGCCTTCTGTGCGGTGTCATTTGAATAATGGAGACTACTATGCAGCATAATATGAAATGTTATTATTTTGTGGCCACACCACTTCCCCATGAAGCCACACCCCTATATTTTTGGGCGCACACTGGCCCTATTTTAAATAAGGGGGGGGGGGGGCGCCGATGATGTTTCTTGCACACAGCACTAAAATGTCTAGTTACGGCACTGGTGCAACTGGTGTTTTTGTCACTGCCTAGTATACATTGCAGCCCAGAACTCCTAATACAGGGCAGCATTTACCCTTTTTTGGCGCAAAGTGCACGCTGGTGCCCACAAAAGTTTTTTTTTATATACATTTTTTTTGTACAACTTGTGTGTGCTGTAGGGCACCCCAGTGTATTCATAAATACCCCAGTGCATTCATAAATATAAGCATTGTGAGAATGCAGTGTGGGTTGTCATTTGTAAAAAAAAAAAATTGTTTGTACAACTTGTTTGTTCAATAAAGCTAAAAGATAATTACTTGTCCCAGGTAATCGAGGAACCAACTAGACTTAGGACTATACTGGACCTACTACTAACTAATAATGTGGAGATAATATCAAATACTAAAGTAGGGGAGACCTTGGGAAATAGTGATCATAATATGATCACATTCGATATCAGCTTCCAAAAACAACACTGTGAGGGTCTAACTAAGACTTTTAACTTTAGAAAAGCTAATTTCAACTTGCTGAAACAAGCAATGAAAGACATCAATTGAGAAATTGTATTTCATGGTAAGAATACAGCTGAAATGTGGGATGTTTTTACAACTGTGCTCAATAAGTACACTTATTTGTTCATTCCCAAGGTCAGCAAAAACAGGAGTAGTAAATTCAAACCGATGTGGCTTAATAAGAAGGCCAAGGAACATATGGATAAAAAGAGGCATGCTTTCAAAGCATTTAAGTCTGACGGGAAGGCGTAATCATTCCAGTACTACAAGGAATATTACACAAAATGCAAAAAAGAAAACCAGATCAAAAACAAATCGCCAAGGAGAGTAAAACAAACCCTAAAAAGTTCTTTAAGTGTATAAATGGTAAAAGGTTAAAAAAAAGGAGAATATTGGACCATTAAAGGGCGAGTTGGATGTCTTGATTAATGATGATAGGGAAAAAGCAGATTTATTGAATAAATTCTTTTCATCAGTATTCACGAGAGAGGACCGGTTGACGGGATTAGTGCACAACATAAGCTATAATAGTGACCCATTGCTAAGTACTTGGTTAAATGAGGAAGTAGTCTGGGAAAGACTACGTAAAATTAAGATAAATAAATCTCCTGGGCCGGATGGACTTCACCCCAGGGTTCTTTTGGAACTTAACTCAGAGCTATCAAGGCCCTTATATTTGATTTTCAGTGAGTCAATTACATCAGGAATGATACAGAAGGACTGGCGTATAGCAGAGGTAGTCCCAATATTTAAAAAGGGACTATAGACCAGTAAGTTTGCCATCTATAGTGGGGAAAATACTGGAAGGTATATTAAGGGATAGCATACCAGAGTACTTGGATACCTCCAAGGTCATTATTAATAGGAATCAGCATAGTTTTGTTACGGACAGGTCATGTCAAACTAACTTAATAAGCTTCTACGAGAAAGTGAGCGATAATATTGTTCAGGGTAAAGCAGTGGATGTGGTCTTTTTGGACTTTGCTAAGGCTTTTGACAAAGTCCCACATAAGAGACTAATTTCAAATTAAGAGAGCTTGGGGTAGTAAACACTATTTGTACTTGGGTGAGTAATTGGCTGTACAACAGGGAACAGCGAGTGGTGATTAATGGGATGTTCTCTGAATGGGCCTCAGTGCTAAGTGGAATACAGCAGGGTTCAGTACTCGGGCCATTGCTGTCTAACATATTTATTAATGACCTAGGAGTTGGCCTGGAAAGCACAATGTCAATTTTCGCAGACAATACTAAACTGTGTAGAGTAATTAATTCAGACAAGGATGTTGAGTCTCTATGGAATGACTTATCTAGACTGGAGGTCTGGGCAGACAAATGGAGAATAAGGCTCAATATAGAAACATGTAAAGTTATGCACTTTGGGACTAAGAACAATCGGGCAGCCAGTGACTTGGATTGGTGGTCCAGGACCAATTCAAATTATTTATTGTCAATGTAATAGGTAAAACCCGTATTAGTGGCTGTCAATTATAAAATATGTGGACAAACATAACTAATCATATCCCTCACTACACAATTGAACTGAAGGATGACATGTAAACACAGTTTGCTTAATTTAATATTGCTTTCTAAATTTCTCAGTAAGAAACTTTTGGCCTAGGGGTGCCGTGAATAAAATTCTGATACTCTAGGGTGCCGAGATTCAAAAAAGTTTGGGAACCACTGATTTAAGGGATTAAATTTGATGGTCAGGTAAGAGATAAATCAAACTTCTAATTAGAGATGAAGATTTTGAAATCAGAAAGGTTAAAAACGTTAGAACTGGCAGACCTACTACACTACAGGGGTGCTCAGATATCACACTGGAAAAGTCATTTAAAAATGGTGCAAAATTAAATAAAAAATATTTGTTTTATCTTGCATCCTAGAGGATGCTGGGGTTCCATTAAGTACCATGGGGTATAGACGGGTCCACTAGGAGCCACTGGCACTTTAAGAGTTTAATAGTGTGGGCTGGCCCCTTCCTCTATGCCCCTCCTACCAGACTCAGTTTAGAAAATGTGCCCGGAGGAGCCGGTCACAGCTAGGGGAGCTCCCAGGAGTTCTCTTAGTTCAGTATTTTCCAGAGTTTATTATTTTACAGGAAGGCTGCTGGCAACAGTCTCCCTGCTTCGTGGGACTAAGGGGGGGGGGGGGGGGGGAGTAGGAACCAACTTAATAAAGAGTTAATGGTTTTCTACTCCGCTGACAGGACATTGAGCTCCTGAGGGAAATGATTGCAAGCCCACGAGGCGACCGCTCACTCCCGCAGCACGGCCGCCAACCCCTAATAGCCAGAAGATAGAAGAGTGGTGAGTACAGCGCCAGCGTCCCGGTTAGAGGGTCACCGGCGGGTATGGCGGCACAATGGTAGGAGCGTAGCTCACACAAGGCTGCACTCCATGGAGGGCTCGGTAACATCTTATGTATGTCGGCGCTGGAGGGGCGTCCTGAGCCAGTGCGCAAACCCTACACTGGTAAATAGCTAACAGGGGCTAATCCCGCTGTTAGCACAAATTCCTCAGCCAGTATAAATAATAAGTGCGGGAGAGCCGCGCGCCATTGCGGGGGGTGGGGCTTCTCCTCAGAGCGGATTCAGCACTCACCAGCGCCATTTTCTCTTTGCAGATCAACAGACGGAATCCTGACAGGGAATGCTGCCCTCCACATAACTCCACTGTGGTACCAGGGTGTTATATACAGGGGGTGAGTGTAATTTGGTGCTAGTTAACCTATTAAGGTTACCTAGTCAGCGCTGGGTTTTTATCATAATAAAAGCCTAAGTGGGCGCTGTGTGGCTGGCGCCTTATACTCTGTGACTCTCTGAAGGTACTCTGGGGGAAACTGTGTCTGACATTTTCTGTTTGTGTGTGTAAGTGTGCATATCCCACATTATCATGTCTAAGGACTGTGTTTATCTACTCCTGAGGAGTCTATTCCATGTACTCAAGACTGCAATATATTTTCTCAACCTTCTGGATCCGAACCCGTGTGGGTGGATTCTTTAAGGGGGATAATGTCCCAGATTTCAGCAAAGATGTCACATACTGAAAAAAATGAAGCAGTTTTTGAGAAAATCTGTGGAGGATTTTCAGCCCTCACTACTTTGTCTAAAATCCCACCTACATACCCACAAAGATGTACACTTGCCCAGATAATGCAAGCTGACACTGATACTGACTTTGATACAGGGAACAGTGATGGGGGTATGCAGGGGTGTGGGTGGGGGGGGGGGGTGGCAACCCTTGCTAAAGGGGTGCATCTAATGAATGAAGCCACTAGGGATGTTTTGCATATTACTGAGAAGGTTCCTGTGCAGGATGAGGAGACTTATTTTACCTTAAATAAGAAATCCTGGCTTACCGTCCCTGCTTCTAAGGAGTTAAACTCCTTGTTTGAAAAGTCCTGGGAAGACCCAGAGAAAAATTCCAAATCCCTAATAGAATTCTCATTGCTTTCCCTTTCCCTGAAGAGGATAGAAAGAAGTGGGAAAACCCACCTATAGTGGATGCTTCTGTATCTAGGTTGTCAAAAAAGGTTGTTTTTTCCTGTCCCTGACACAGCCTCCTGAAAGGAGCCGGCTGACCGCAAGATTGAGACTACGCTCAAATCACTATACACTGCTACAGGAGTGGTTCTGAGACCCACTATTGCTTGTGTGTGGATTTCTAGAACCGTAGTAAAGTGGTCAGGCACCTTACTTGAGGAATTAGATTCTATGGATAGGGGTGACATTGACTTGTTTTTCCGTCACATACAGGATTCTGCAGGCTTCGTGGTAGATGCCATGAAGGACATTGGCCTGCTTAATGCAAGGGCTACATCCATGGCAGTCTCGGCACGCAGAGGCCTCTGGCTATGTCAATGTTCTGCGGATGCAGAATCCAAGAAAAGTGTGGAGAACCTACACTTTACAGGTGAGGCCCTGTTTGGAGACACACTGGATACGTGGATATCCAAGGCAACTATGGGTAAGTCGACCTTTCTTCCTTCCGCAGCTGTACCAGCTAGGAAATCATATCCTACCCCTACACTGCAGTCCTTTCAAACCGCAAAATTTGAAAAATCCAAGGGTACCCCACCTTTTTTAGAGGTGGTCGGGGAAAATCCAGAAAACCTACACCAACAGGTTCCCAGGAACAGAAACCAGGTTCTGCTTCCTCAAAATCTTCAACATGCCGGTGGACCTCCCAGCCTGGAGATCGGGCAGGTGGGTGTGAGGCTAAAAGATTTCAGTCACATCTGGGCGTAATCATGCCTAGACCCCTGGGTAACAGATATTGTTGCCCAGGGGTACAGACTAGAATTTCAGGAACTCCCACCTCACAGATTCTTCAAATCAGGCTTACCAGCTTTGCTGACAGAAAGTACTATCCTGCAGGAAGCCATTCAAAAATTGGTACAAACAAATGTCATTGTTCCAGTTCCACCTCACCTACAAAACAGGGGTTACTACTCAAACCTGTTTGTGGTACCGAAACCGGACGGTTCGGTAAGACCAATACTGAACCTAAAGTCATTGAACCCCTACTAGAAGGTTTTCAAATTCAAATTCAAGATGGATTCTCTGGGAGCGGTGATCGCAGGTCTGGAGAAGGGGGAATTCCTAGTATCCCTGGATATCAAGGATGCGTACCTTCACATTCCGATCTGGCCGCCTCACCAGGCCTATCTATGGTTTGCACTACAGGACTGTCACTATCAGTTCCAGACATTACCATTTGGCCTCTCCACAGCACTGAGGGTGTTCACCAAGGTTATGGCAGAGATGATGCTCCTCCTCCACAAGCAGGGAGTAAACATAATTCCATATTTGGATGATCTACTGATAAAGACATCCTCCAGGGAAAGGCTGTTGCAGAGTATTGCTCTCTCAACTCAACTACTCCAGGATCATGGGTGGATCCTAAACCTTCCAAAATCGCATTTGGAGATGACAAGGAAACTGCCTTTCCTGGGGATGATACTCGACACGGAAGTGCAGAGGGTGTTTCTACCAGTGGAGAATGCGTTGGTGATCTAGTCAATGGTCCGGGATGTCCTGAGGCCAGCCCAGGTTTCGGTTCATCAGTGCATTCGCCTTCTGAGTAAGATGGTAGCCTCCTATGAGGCTCTGCAGCAGGGCCGTTTCTTGGGGCTGGCGAGCAGTGCAACCGCACTGGGCGCCCGCCGCGGCACTAACTGTGGCTCCCTGCTTCCCCCTCCTATTTCTCCCCGAGTAACCTGCTCAGGGGGCGGAGTTTCACGGAATGATGCGGTTGCGTCGTTACATCACGACGCAACCCCGTCACTCCACGAAAATCCCTCCCCCGAGCGGAGTACAGAGGGGGATCCAAGTTAGGAAGAGGGAAAGGCCGGCGCGAGGAGCGACTGGTGAGGCGGGCTGAAGAGCGGTAATCGCCTCTGTAAGTATTCTCTCTCT
Source organism: Pseudophryne corroboree (assembly GCF_028390025.1). NCBI lineage: Eukaryota > Metazoa > Chordata > Amphibia > Anura > Myobatrachidae > Pseudophryne > Pseudophryne corroboree. Next base: position 497,565,321 of record NC_086444.1, on the reverse strand, counting down.
CTCAATGTGTAAAATGGGGACACCTGCCGTAATGTGTGAAATGGGGACTCTTGCCTGCCGTAGTGTGGGGATTTAATGTATTAAGGGCATTGCGGTGTGTGGCATAATATGGTGCAGGGGGCATTACTGTGTGGGGATTAATATGGTAGAATTTTGTTTTCCTGTGGTGGTCGTGATCTGTTGGAGCAGGGTCAAAAACTGGACTGTGAGGTAGTCTTTTTAGACGAGGCCATTCCCATTTAAATGAGGCCACACCCATTTAGATGAGGCAACACCCCCTTGTTGGGTGCACACGCAAGTTTTTTTTTTATCAAGGTGTGTGTGTGTGGGGGGGGGGCACATTTTTTTATGTCATGGGGGGGCGCATTTTTAAATCTCGCACTGGGAGCCAAATTGGCTAGAAACAGCCCTGCTCTGCAGTATGGAAGATTCCATGCGAGATTCTTCCAGCTGGATCTCCTAGACAAGTGGTCTGGATCACATCTTCACATGCACCAGTGGATACGCCTGTCGCCAAAAGTCAGAATTTCACTCTTTTGGTGACTGCAGACTTCTCACCTACTCGAGGGCTGCAGGTTCGGGATTCAGATTTGGATCCTTCTAACCATGGATGCAAGTCTCAGAGGTTGGAGAGCAGTCACCCAGGGTGAAAACTTCCAAGGAAAGTGGTCAAGTCAGGAGTCTATCCTTCCAATAAACATTCTGGAACTAAGGGCCATATACAACGGCCTTCTACAAGCGGCACATCTTCTGCAAGATCAAGCCAATCAGGTTCAGTCGGACAACGTCACAGCGGTGTCCTACATAAACAGACAGGGCGGAACGAGGAGCAGAGCTGCAATGTCAGAGGTAACAAGAATCCTCCTCTGGGCAGAAAGGCATGCGGTGGCGCTGTCGGCTATCTTCATTCCGGGAGTGCACAACTGGGAAGCGGACTTCCTCAGCAGACACGATCTCCATCCAGGAGAATAGGGCCTCCACCCAGAGTTATTCGCAGAGGTAACAAGCCGATGGGGTATACCTCAGATAGACATGATGGCGTCTCGCCTCAACAAGAACCTTCGGAGGTACTGTTCAAGTCAAGAGACCCACAAGCAGTGGCGATGCATGCCCTGGTAACTCCGTGGGTATTCCAGTCAGTGTATGTGTTCCCTCCACTTCCACTCATCCCAAGGATTCTCAAACTAATAAATAGAACAAGAGTTCAGGCGATCCTCATTGCTCCGGACTGGCCAAGAAGGGCTTGGTACGCGGATCTTCTGGAATTACTGCTGGAGGATCCGAGGCCTCTTCCTCTTCGCGAGTACCTTGTACAACAGGGGTTGTTCGCCTATCAAGACTTACCACGGCTACGTTTGACAGCATGGAGGTTGAATGCCAGATCTTAGCTCGGAAGGGCATTCCGAGCAAAGTCATTCCTACTCTGATCGAAACTAGGAAGGGAGTAACGTCTAAGCATTACCATCGGATTTGGATAAAGTATGTGTCTTGGTGTGAATCCAAAAAGTTTCCTACGGTGGAGTTCCAACTAGGACGGGTTCTCCTCTTTCTGCAAGCAGGTGTGGATGTGGGCCTACGCTTGGGCTCCATAAAGGTCCAGATTTCGGCCTTGTCCATTTTCTTCCAGAAACAATTGTCTGCTCTCCCTGAGGTTCAGACATTTTTGAAAGGAGTTCTGCACATCCAACCACTCTTTGTGCCTCCTAAGGCACCTTGGGATCTTAATGTGGTGCTGCAGTTCCTGCAATCAGATTGGTTCGAACCTTTACAGGAGGTGGACGTAAAGTTTCTTACTTGGAAGGCGATCACACTGTTGGCATTGGCGTCTGCAAGACGTGTGTCAGAATTGGGGGCATTGTTACACAAGAACCCCTACTTGATTTCCATGAGGATAGAGCTGAGCTCAGAACGCGCCAGCAATTTCTTCCAAAGGTTGTGTCGGCTTTTCATATCAACCAACCTATTGTGGTGTCAGTGACTACTGACACCTCGATTACCTCAAAGTCCTTGGATGTTGTGAGGGCTTTGAAAAATATATGTGAAGAGAACTACTCGTCACAGGAAGTCGGACGCACTGTTTGTCCTTTATGATCCCAACAAGATTGGGTGTCCTGCTTCTAAGCAGACAATTTCTCGCTGGATCAGGCTTCCTATCCAGCATGCTTATTCTACGGTAGGTTTGCAGATTCCAAAATCTGTTCAGGCCCACTCTACCCATGAAGTGGATTCTTCCTGGGTGGCTGCCCGGGGTGTCTCGGCTCTTCAGCTTTGCCGAGCAGCTACTTGGTCAGGATCGAACACGTTTGCTAAGTTCTACAAGTTTGATACTTTGGCCTCTGAGGACCTAAAGTTTAGTCGATCTGTTCTGTAGGAACCCATACTGGGAGCTTTGGTACATCTGCATGGTACTAAATGGAACCCCAGCATCCTCTAGTACGTAAGAGAAAATAGGATTTTATATGCCTACCGGTAAATCCTTTTCTCGTAGTCCGTAGAGGATGCTGGGCGCCCGCCTAGTGCTTCATATTCCTGCATTATTACTTAGTTAAGTATTGTTGGTTCAGTCGTTGCTGAATCGTTTCAATAATTACAAAAACACAATACCTGGCGCTGTGATTGATTACAGATGGATGCAGCGATCCCAAAAGGGTTTTTGGTTTTAACCCTTAATGCAAAAAACTATAAAAACAAAAAGGCTGGGACTGCGCAAATCAATCTGATGTGGATATTTATTTTTACATAAAATTACTTTCTACACATATACATATACATACTTGATACCGGCCAGCATCACATAAAAAACTACTACATAAAATATAATTAGTATAATACTAAAAAAAAAAATTATATATTTCCACTCCAAATCAAGTGGCTAATATAATCTCCGTTCATACACTTTTAAATGAGCTTCTTTAGAAACCTCTCCGACGATATTAGCAATATCACTAAGATAAATACAATCAGAATTTAAAATGTCCAGTATTCTTTGATTAATTTCATACCACCATGTGGAATTCTTTTTCCCTTAAGGTGTTAATATTTCATCCAAGTATACGTAATTTTAATTCCTTGGTCCCAGACGAAACTTTTTCACCCGCACTTGATTAATCACTTAGGCTTGCTTTGTGTAAAATAAGGCTTCTGCTGTTTAACTGTGCAGATCATGCGTGATTAAAGACCTTTTATAATGCAATTTTGTAACATTCACTCTTTCAAGATGTGATACATTGCCTGTATAAAGTCCTGAACGCCACCCCTCCCGGCTATTGATAGCCTTATCTGGAGCCTCCGGGTTCTTTCTACGGCGTATCCTCCCCCGACAGCAGTGGGGTTTCTTATGCCTGTGGCCGGCCAGCCCGCTGATAAATCAACTGTTGATTCCTGTATAGGGAATACTGACGACATGCACAGTTCTACAGCAGAAGCCTTATTTTACACAAAGCAAGCCTAAGTGATTAATCAAGTGCGGGTGAAAAAGTTTCGTCTGGGACCAAGGAATTAAAATTACGTATACTTGGATGAAATATTAACACCTTAAGGGAAAAAGAATTCCACATGGTGGTATGAAATTAATCAAAGAATACTGGACATTTTAAATTCTGATTGTATTTATCTTAGTGATATTGCTAATATCGTTGGAGAGGTTTCTAAAGAAGCTCATTTAAAAGTGTATGAACGGAGATTATATTAGCCACTTGATTTGGAGTGGAAATATATAATTTTTTTTTAGTATTATACTAATTATATTTTATGTAGTAGTTTTTTATGTGATGCTGGCCGGTATCAAGTATGTATATGTGTAGAAAGTAATTTTATGTAAAAATAAATATCCACATCAGATTGATTTGCGCAGTCCCAGCCTTTTTGTTTTTGAATCGTTTCAAGTTGGTTAGCTTGGCTTTCCTTTTGTTATGTGTGAGTTGGTGTGAATCTCACCACTATCTGTGTATTTTCTTCTCTCGAAGTATGTCCGTCTTCTCGGGCACAGTTTCTAGACTGAGTCTGATAGGGGGGGCATAGAGGGAGGGGCCAGCCCACACTATTAAACTCTTAAAGTGCCAGTGGCTCCTAGTGGACCTGTCTATTTCCCATGGTACTAAATGGAACCTCTACGGACTACGAGAAAAGGATTTACCGGTAGGTATGTAAAATCCTATTATTTATTCACATATTGCATTGAATTAAACAGGCATGTGACCCGGGTACATTAAATTCTGTATAAGAACATGCACTCTCATTTCCTATTCTTTCACTAATGCCTCTTTCACACTGCCAAAAATAACCCGGGTTATTGCACATGAACGCGCAGCAACCCAGGTTTTTGTGCATTGTGAAAGGGGCCAGAGGAAATAATCTGGGTCAAGCAATCTGGTATTTCAACCCGCTATTAAAGCAAGGTTTTACACGGGTATGACCTGGGTTGAGGAGCAGTGTGAACGGGTTGCTGGGTCGATGCGTGACATCATCTACATGGCAATAAGCCATTTCGGGGCTACCAGTCTTAAAGGGGTCTCAAGCAGGTTGCACATTGGAAGGACCCGTGCACAAGTCCCGAGAGCGACCCTGCTAAATGCAATGTGAAAGCGACATTAGTAACACAGTTTCAACTTTACCAATAACAAATAAATGTGGTAATATTTCATAGATGACCATGCACACGTACACACACACAAAATCAAGTTTCTGATAATATGTTGAAGATGCATGCATGGAAGAGGGGCATGGGGGGTCATTCTGACCCGTTGGCACGCAGCAGTTCTTCGCTGCGGTGCGAACGGGTGGGAACTGCGGCGGCACCCGCATTGCACACGTGCATTATTGCCCAGAAATGGCAGTCGCCGGGCAACGATGCCAGGACCGAAGAAAGTGATCGCAGACCCAATCGCAAGAAGATTGCTCGGGGATCAGGGCGTCTACTCACCGTTTCCCGGGCGTGGTAAGGCAAATGCAGGCGTGTCCAGGCATTTGGAGGGCGGATGTCTGACATCACAGCCGGGACCTTCATCGCTGGATCTGTCGCACAAGGTAAGTAGGTAAAAGGCTGGTCTTGTTTTGCATGAAACTTTTTTAGCATAGCAGGGCTGCGCAAGCGATCGCAGCCCTGCTATGCTAAAATACACGCCTCCATAGGCAGCGTCAAGTTGATCGCACGAGCAGCAAAAAGTTGCTACGTGTGATCAACTTGGAATGACCCCTATGGTCTCTTGGGGAAAGGACGTGGCCACGCAATAGTACCCACAGAATTCCCCTTTATACACTTTACACCACACATTAGAGCCCTTTTTTAACATTAAGCTACATAGTAGTGTCCAGTGTTCGAAGTGGGCCAGTATACAACGGTATGGCATACCGGCACTTCTTCGACCACTAACCCCCGCCGGGCCGCCGCCGCCTCGAGCTGACCGTGGCACTACTATTTTAAATCTACCGCAGACCGTCAGCAAATCAGGAGCGGACACGAGGCTGCTCCTGACTGGCTGCCGGTCCATGGCAGATTTGAAATAGTAGTGCTGTGGTCATAGGAGCCGCAGTGCAGTGCCGCACCAAATGCCGCCAACCACAGCTGCCTCCTTCTCCGTTGCACCACTGCCGCCCAATGCCTTCTCCTCCGCTGCACCGGCGCCGCCCTCAGTCTCCTCTGCCAACATCGATATGGGTGAGGTTCTCTGTTTGGCTTTAAAATATAGATTGCCTTGCTCTAGATGGGCGTACAGTGAGAAGCTAAACTGGATAGACCTGTGCTCTCAGTCCTTCTCTGCACCTCCGCCAGCTCACACAGCCTCCTCCTCTGCACCATCTTCGAGTCCCACAGCCTCCTCCGCCCCACGCCGACCACTGCCTCTTCATCCACGGCACCTCAGATCACAGCATCCTCAGCACCGCCGCTGCTAAATATGTAATCTTACCCTGCTGCCTTTTTCTCGCCCTAGTCCCTACTATATGCTCTTGCTGTCCCTCTCTCTGTCACTCTCCCTGTCCCTATGTCTCTGCTGTCACTTTCCCTGTCCCTCTGTCACTCTCCCTGCCCCTATGTACCTGCTGTCACTCTCCCTAAATTTTGTCTCATACCATGTGGCATAATGTGAATTTTGGCTCATTCTGTGTGCTATAATGTGAATTTTCAGCTCGTTCTGTGCGCTGTAATGTGAATTTCGGCTCATACCGTGTGCTATACTGTGAATTTTGGCTCATTATGTGTGCTATAATGTGAATTTCGGCTCATTCTTTGTGCTATAAGTTGAATTTTGGCTCATTCTGTGTGCTGTAATGTGAAATTCGGCTCATACCATGTACTAGAATGTGAATTTCCGCTCATACCAGGGGGTATATTTACTAAGCTCCCGATTTTGACCGAGTTGGTGTTTTTTCATCAAAGTGTCATCTCAGGAATTTACTAAACTCAAATCTCGCCAGTGATGAGGGCATTCGAGGTTAAGTGGGGCCAACCACAAGAGTGACCCCACTTAACCTCGCGGTCTACCGCAGACCGCAAAGTTCCCACCATTGGATACAATGGAGCACCTATGCGCTACATTGTATCTCCAGTGCGCCGCCTGACTGACAGTTCAGACACGCACAGCCAATCAGGAGATTGCCATGACGTGGCGCTCCCTGATTGGCTGAAGGGACCCTCTTTGACAGCAGTCACGGGGGGTCCCGCCAGTCAGGGAAAAGGGTCCCATGTGGAAACATGGGACCCCTTTCAGTGCATGGTCCGGGTTTTTCGGTTTGTTTTTTTGCCAAGTACGTGGATTACAAACAGAAGACGACAGATCTACACAGGATTGTAGTGAGTATAATTTTAATTACAGGTACCCCTGGATTCTACTGGTGAAGAGGACCGACTGCTTTGTGTCAACATAGGTAAGTATGTATGTATGTATGTATGTATGTATGTATGTTGGTGTGCATGTATGTAATAAAGTTGTACTATCAAGGTGTGTGTGTTTTGTTTTTATTTGGGTATTTTTTTTTTGTAGTAGAACTACAGGTACCAGCGGGCCGTTTCCCCCTGCATGCTGGTACTTGTGGTTCTCCAAGTACCAGCTTGCGGGGAGGCTTGCTGGGACTTGTAGTACCGCTACAATAAACAATATTCTTATTTTTACATAGAAGGCTATCAGCCCCCCATCCGCCGCCCTTGGATGGGGGGGACAGCCTCGGGCTTCACCCCTGGCCCTTGGGTGGCTGGAGGGGGGGACCCCTTGATTTAAGGGGTCCCCACTCCTCCAGGGTACCCCAGCCAGGGGTGACTAGTTGGTGATTTAATGCCAGGGCCGCAGGGACCAATATAAAAGTGTCCCCCGCCTGTGGCATTATCTCTCTTACTAGTGGAGCCCGGTGCTGGTGTTAAATATACGGGGGGCCCCTATGTGTTTTGTTCCCCGTATTTTTTGCACCAGGACCAGGCGCAGAGTCCGGTGCTGGTTGTTAAAATATGGGGGAACCCCTGTCAATTCCCCCCCCCGTATTTTTACAACCAGGACTGGCTCAAAGAGCCAGAGGCTGGTTATGCTAAGGAGGGGGGACCCCACGCATTTTTTTTCTGATTTTTAACTCTTTTTTTAAGGTACATATTGAAGCCCTGCACGGATCTCACAGATTCGGCCGGGACTCATTGTGTTAAGTTCGGCAGTGTTTTACTAATCACTCCCGTAAAACACTTACCGAAATTACGAATGACATCGACATCAGAATACACGAAAATGCAGAATACGACAGCATAGTAAATGAGGCGTAAAAAATTCAAAAAGTTGCAAATTCACACATTCGATGTCATTCGTGTTTAATCTCCCTCCATATCGATACTAATACGAATCTTAGGTAATATACTCCCATGTGCTATAATGTGAATTTCGGCTCATACTGTGTGCTATAATGTGAATTTCGGCTCATACTGTGTGGTATAATGTGAAAGGGGTACCAGTACTACATAGTATAAGGGGTCCTACTACTGTAGTGCGTAATGTGTATAAGGGGTATATGGTGTGGTAAACTACACTGAAGGACATGCCCCATTTTGAATGGCCATGCCCCCTTTCCCGGAGCGCATGTGTGCCTTCGGCATGCACATAGTTACAACCTTCACTTTTCCATACCCCCACTTCAAAATTTCCACTTCGACCACTGGTAGTGTCCCTTAATTACGTTCAGTTACACATTATACCACACAGTAGTAACGCCCCTGACACAATATGTCCGCACAATTGTAGCCACTGTACATAAAACTCTAGAACAAGGTAATATTAATGTAGCAGGAGGAAACCAATAAACATAATTACTTCTCGTTTACCATCATCTTCTTTACTTTGTTTGATGTTCACCTCCTGCTACATTAATACTAAACCTTGGTATTATAAGGATAATTTCACTTTTATAATGCCCCCCCCCTGCCCCCCAAGCACTCACCCAGCAGTTTCTTACCACAACCACCCACAAACACACGGTCGTTTTCCCAAATGCCAAGTGCTCACCCAGAAGCTGCTCCCCCCCCTCCAAAGTAAACTCACCAGCCAAACTCCTCACTCGAAGCGCGACACTCAACAGCAGCACAGTGAGGAGATGGACAGTGCAGGAGCTGGGGTGCGGGATGCGGAGCTAAGAGGACTGCAATGAATGAACGCTTTATGCGGGCAGCGCACACAGGACCTTACCGCGTCTCTGGCTTTAATGAGCTTCTGTGCATGTGCAGAAGCTCCGATTGCAGCAGCCATACGTGGGGGGAGAACGGCCAATGGGGGGAGCAGGGTACAAGGCCCCTGGGATCTGATACCGGTGTATTTTTTATACATTTTTTTAAATAAAAATACAGATCTAAAATACGTGAGGGCTGTTTTGGCAAAACAAAAACATGAAGTAAATCCAAATCCAAAACCAAAACACAGGGTCAGTGCACATCTCTAGTTAAAACGTAATTTGAGAATCCCAAAAATTAAATTGAGAACTTAAAAACATACGGGTTACATGATCCGGGTGTGGTTAAAAAGGTAGACAGAAGAAAGGTTGACCCCAAAAAGGTCGAAATGAACAAGGTCAGCATTTGAAAAAGGTTGACACAAGGAAAAGGTCGACATGGAAATGGTCGACACATGAAAAGGTGAACACGCATTTTTCTTTTGGCGTCAAATTTTACCTTCAAGCACATGGAACCTAGTTAGTATACTGTTCCTCGCTCCACTACCACTGCACTCGGCACAGGTTACCGCCCCCAATTGTAGTCCATGTGGATGGTAACGTATGAAAAAGTTATAAAAATTAGAAAACAATTGAAAAACTCATGTTGACCATATGCTGTGTCTACTATTGTCACGTCGACCTTTAGACCATGTCAACCTAATGCATGTCAACCAATAGTGGTTGTCCTATTGACTGTCAACCTTTGTACTGTTGACCTAAAGACCACATGATCCACCCTTTAGCAAATGTAATTTCCTAGAATAGAAACTCGACAGTGCAAAACACTAATCGTCAGTTTACTGATATTGTTCTAAAAACATAAATTTTACTACAATTCGTGAATTTCAATCTAAAGTCTACTAAACTTCAATAAATAGTATTGTTACTTTTATTGTTGTTTACTTACTGGCTGGCACAGTATTCTGCAGCACCGTACAGTGGGGAATAAAACATTATAAAAAAAAAATAGTTGAATAACAAGCAAAATAGTAAATCACCTTAGTATAAAACATACTGGACAAACAAAATCACTAACAAATATAAGGTGCACATATGGATGGTATGTGTACAGACAAGGAGACAGGGGGTATATGCACCTGAGAGATTACATTCTAATTTCTGGTACCTCATATACCACTAACCTTGAGAATTGAAATGAAACACACTGAATTGTGCAAATAAAATGTACTTACCTAATCTGCCATTCTGTATTTGTTAGTTAGATTCTTTTTATGTGTTATAACGGGTGGTCTTCAATTTGCCGGCTGTCGGGGTCCCAGCGCACAGTATACCGGCGCCGGAATCCTGACAGCCGGCATACCGACACCTTTTCTCCCTCTTCGGAGGGAGAATAGATAGCGCTCATTTGCGCTCGCCACGCTGTCGGTATGCCGGCAATTGGGATTCTGGCGCCGGTATGCTGTGCGCCGAGACCCCGACAGCTGGCATACCATACTACACCCGTTGTGCCATATGTAGGTAACATACTGTAAAATATGCATTACACTAATAACTAGTGATGAGCGGGTTCGGTTTTACTCGGTTCTACTCGGTTCTCAAAACGGCATAGATCACATAGAGAAACCTGTGTGGGTTCTAGTTGGATAACCCAGAGGACAAAAATAGTTTCTCAGATATTCAGATTACCTGTCACTGACCCTCGGCATTCCTTGAGGTGATTGATAGGAATTTTCTATGTGCAAAATAAAAACTCACTTTTGATGATCCTCTTGTGTTTGTTTTATGTATATTGGCCCTCATTCCGAGTAGTTCGCTCGGTAATTTTCTTCGCATCGCAGCGTTTTTCTGCTTAGTACGCATGCGCAATGTTCGCACTGCGACTGCGCCAAGTAATTTTGCTATGAAGATAGTTTTTTTACTCACGGCTTTTTCTTCGCTCCGGCGAACGTAATGTGATTGACAGGAAATGGGTGTTACTGGGCGGAAACACGGCGTTTTATGGGCGTGTGGATGAAAACGCTACCGTTTCCGGGAAAAACGCAGGAGTGGCTGGAGAAACGGAGGAGTGTCTGGGCGAACGCTGGGTGTGTTTGTGACGTCAAACCAGGAACGACAAGCACTGAACTGATCGCAGATGCCGAGTAAGTCTGAAGCTACTCTGAAACTGCTAAGTAGTTTGTAATCGCAATATTGCGAATACATCGTTCGCAATTTTAAGAAGCTAAGATTCACTCCCAGTAGGCGGCGGCTTAGCGTGTGTAACTCTGCTAAAATCGCCTTGCGAGCGAACAACTCGGAATGAGGGCCATTATGTAAACACAATTGGGTTGTAGAACCTGAAATATTTGTTTTAATGTGAGCTGCATTTTATGACTGTCTTCCTGTGAAACTACACACATACTCCATTCTACTTATTTTACAGTGCACCATAGGGATTATCAGCAGGGTGTGCCATGGAGGAACAAGGATTCTCTGTCTTGATCTTTTAGCTGCTGTGAGTAGATATCTTGGTGGATGTGTGGAACTCCTAAGAGCTTTTTACATCTTCTTTTATACTGGACTTTAGTTTGATCATACTTTTCACTCTCTGGGCCAGATGTACTAAGCCTTGAAAAGTGATTAAGTGAAGAGTGATAAAGTATCTGGCCCTATACCTGGAAAGAATATTGTATAACATTTAAAAGCTACATTTAAATTTTATACGTGAGTGTGGTACTATTAAAGTATAATTTTTTTTGTATTATGCAAGAAATGTCCTTATATTCTTTTACATGATGGTGTTCTGAAAACAAATTGGTATACCACAGTAAAAAACGGCATCATGTATAATCTGATATTCTACAGCCCCAAGGGGTTATTTTGTAAGAACAATATCTTTATTTTCTCACACTTCTGATTTCTTCTCGTGGGAAGAGTGTGGTGGATCTTCTCAATGGTGGAATCCTAGCCTCTTTCATCACATGGGATTAATTATATCATCTCATTCAGTATTTAAAATCTTCACTCAGAATTATGGTCAGAAAGGCGGTACGCAGGTGCACACCTTTGTATCACAATTGTAGCAGAGATTATAAATTTAACTTTTTAGAAGATCTCAAAAATATGCTGCATTAGGTTTATGATTACACCTTTCCATATAATGTAATGTTTTTTAATAATTTTATCTGTTACGGCAACATGTACATAGTCCAGCAACAAAAGGACTAATTCAGAGATGGACACAGTGTCAATATTTTCATAGTTGAGCGATTTTTGCTACTGCGAATGTACGAAAAGACCTGGAAAGCCACACGCACAAACTCAAGTGTCCAATGGCGTTTGCAGTTGCGTACAGCATTGCTACCACTTGAGAAGAGGTTTACGATCCCTAGGTTGTTCAGGGTGGAGACTTGGAGGCGACTGCAAAAAGGGGACTTTCATGGGCGTTTTTTGGGTGTGTCACGGGCGTGACTGGCAATGCTACTCCATTCCCAATAGTAAGGCCACTGCTTCAGAGGCTATTTAGTTGGATTTGAGGAGAGTAGCTAGAGTATACCCTAGGCTACAGCAAATGTCGATGGTGCGACCAGTGTTGGAACATTGTACAGTCTCCATTGCAAGTGCACAGATCACGGAATGAGAAAGTGGACGTCTCAGCGCTTGTACACTCCATTGCCTGGTGGAGCACAAAGGTAAGGCTGAGATTAGCATTTCTATTCAGTGAGCACCTGCAATCATGGCTGCATTACCAACCATCTCTGAATCAGGCCCAAAGTCTGATACTTCTAAAATATATGTACTGTATATGTATTTATTTGCCAGTGGGGAAATGCCTTTGGGTACAAGTATCTCTAGCCAGGGGTGTAGCCAGTACTTTGTGGGCCCCATAGCAACATTTTGAAAGGGTCCCTGTCCCAATGCTTCTAGAGAGACACCCCTCCACAGCAGTTGTTAATTTTATGCCCCATATTAGTGCCCTAGTTCATTCTCTGAACCATAGTAGTGCCCTAGTTCTCATGATGTCACACTGTAGGGCTGCCAGCACACATTATGCAACACACTACCCCCAAATCATATTATGACAATGTCCCCAGTTCATTTTATGCCACATTACAGTGCTCCCTGACTGTACATATCACATAGTTGCCGACATTCTGGCTGCCTCCTCCGGGTCAGCTCAGCAGGGGGTGTGGCGCAGCAAAGGGAGGCATAACGGGCAGGAGCAGAGGGCGTGGGAGTGAGCTCGTATCATTGTAGCCCCGCTATGCTATGCTGAGATAACCGGCATAGTAGGGTCAGGGGGCGAGGTCACTCAATCGCGTTATCCGCACCCCCGCTGTGCGGGATACTTGAGTGTTTCCCCAAGGGGTGCAGGGGCTCAGCTGCCGGCCAGGAGACTTGACAACTCTTCCGGGTGGCCAGGAGTGCCACCCAATTTTCGGGAGCCTCCCGGCCATTCCGGGCGAGTATGTAAGTATGACATATCATGCAACACTATAGTGCATCCGCTTCATATTATGTCACATTACAGTGCCCCAGTTCACATTATGTAACATTATAATGCCATCCAGTTCATTTTATACCACATTACATTGAGCAGGCCCAGGGGCATACCTAGATACATTGCAGGCCCCAAGGCAAAAGTTTGTATAAGCCCCTATGTACCACCCAATGGTGAAAACTGTATAAAACACATGTAACTGTGACAGGGAATGTGGGCCCCTCTTAGCACTGGGCTCCACAGCAGCCGAGCTGCACGCAGTGCACCTATGGTAGCTATGCCCTTGTCGCTAACTTAGCAAGCACTCAAGGAGCTGGCATCATAATTTTTTGTTTTTGATTTGAGTTGATTGTATTTTGTACACAATGATCCAACATATTTAATTACTCTATATACTGTACATCAGTAGTGGGGCCATAAGATAAGCCTAACAAGATGCTTTAGAAGGAATACATAAAAGTATAACATTTAGCATAGAAGATACATTTAGCTTTTCTGACTCAGAAATTAAGGCTATTTTGTTGAAAGAAAAGTCACAGGAACACACAATGTTCTGCAGCAGCTGAGGATTTTTAAAGAAGTTCAAGAAAAGAGAACTTAATATATTTTACCATTGGAGTGAGGGGGTAACACAGTGACAGTAACAGAACACAAGGGGGTTAGGAGTGTGACACTGACTGGGACGGAATCCATGGGGGTAGACATTGTGACTGCGACAGAACATGGGGGGAAATTTCTTTTGCGTTTGAGAGTAATAAACAAACCATTAACTTTTTGGACAACACAGTTTTTACAGAGGATAATTGTTTACACACAAAAAATGTCATTAAGCCCACTGATTCAGGGGGCTTATATTAAAGCTACTAGCTGCCATCATCCAAATTGGCTTGGGTCAATCCCAAAGGGCCAATTCAAACTTCTTAGACAACATTGTACTAAACCCAAAGTTTTTGAGGAACAAGCAGATGTGTTAAGAAAAACATTTGAGGCCTCAGCATATAATACCAAGAGAGTAGTCAATTCCAAAAATAAACTAGCAAAACTTGATAGGAAAGAGTTGCTAAAACCCAAAACCAAAGATATATCCTGTAAAACTGCTAATTTTGATTGGGCGTTTATTACTTCTTATAGTAGCCAGTATAAGGCCTTGGAAGGGTCTTTAACCAAACACTGGAAAAGCTTGCAAAATGATCCAGTGATAGGAAACCTCCTTCCCGACAAACCCAAATATATTTTCAGAAGGGCACCAAATTTGAACAAACTTAGTGAAAAGCACACAACCTTGTTTAAAAACAATGAACACTACAGGGTATACAATCTAAAGGCTTTTTCCGTTGTGGAATGTGTTTTTTTTTTTTTAAATTCAATATGTTTTTATTGATTTTTCCAGACAAACAGACAAACCATAACATTAAATAAAAAAATATGCACTATGTGTACACAAAAAACCCCCCAAAGAATGTTGTATGCATTAACATAACTACCTAAATAAAGTTGCAAACAGCTACAAGTTATACATAACCAGTGTCGTGATTTCTTTACATTTGTTCATACAGTGGTGATACATGAAGTGACCAGATATCAATGCGAGGCAGAAGCATGGGTACACTGGTATAGTGGGGATGATATCCACCTATCCCATATCTTGTAAAATTTATCCGGGGCTTTCCTAGAAATATAAACAAACTTTTCATGGGACACAACCGAGTTCACTAACGGGATCCATTTATTAATATCAGTACCCTCAGCCGCCATCCATGAGCGTGCTATCAATACTTTGGCCAAACCGCATAAATTAAGAATATATCTTCTAGAATGAGCATCCAATATCTCCTCATCTATGACCCCAAGGATACACACAAGGGGGGGTAAACACATCAAAGGGGATTCCCGTAGAGGCTATCATCCGTATCACCGCTTGCCAAAAGTCCTGCACCACCGGACAGGCCCACAATAGATGCCAGAAGGTACCGTCCAGAGAGGCACACTTCGGGTACCTAGAGTCACTCCGTCCCCCTATGTAAACAAGACGGGTGGGGGTGATGTAGACTCGGTGTAATATAAACAAGTGTATCTGTTGAAAACGAGCCGAGGTGGTAGCGGTACGTGAAGTCCCCAAGGCCTCCTCCCATATATCTAGGGAAACCGGTCCCAAATCAGCCTCCCATTTAGTTTTAAGGTGTAAGAGACTGTCAGAATGGTGGGCACCGAGCAGAGCGGAGTAGAGAGCAGAAACAGTCCCGGAGCCTAGAGTATCAGTCAGGAGCAGGTGAACCGGTGACTTCCAAAGGAGAGGTGGAGCAGCACTAAACTGAGATGCGCACGCGTGGCGAAGCTGAATATATCTATAATAATAGGATGCAGGTATATTAAACTCAGTCTGCAGTTGTCCAAAAGAAATAAGCGTGCCCGAGGCATACAATTGATTGAGGGAACAAACACCCCAGCGTCCCCACACCGGTCCCATTTGTAGGGACATGAAATGGGTGAGAGCACGAGTGTGCATCAATGGGGTGTCAGGATCCCATCCCTCCCCCCCAACATAGAGTGTATCTGCCTCCAAACCATAATCACTTGTTTAACCAACGGCATCTTAAGTAGTGCAACATTATCACTAAGTAGGAGCTGGAGGGGTGACAAATTGATTTCAGATGCTAGTAATACAGAAGAGATTAATAAATCCCAAGACGAATCAGAGACCCAAGGAATTAGATGGAATAACTGAGCCTCTAAGTAATAGAATCTAATTTTAGGGAGGGCCAGACCACCCGAGTCCCGAGGTCTAGTTAGGGTATCTAGTTTAATCCGAGCTCTACGGTTGGACCAAACCAGTGAGGACAAGAGACCATCTATGATACCAAATAATCTCTGGGGGAGATAGACCGGGGAATGTTGGAGGACATACAGCATTTTAGGTAATACAACCATTTTAATTAGGTTTATCCTACCCGTAACAGTAAGTGGCAATTTACTCCACACCCTGACACGAGACCGTAGATAGTCCATTTGTGGACGTATATTCAGATCAATAAATTGCGAGGACCGGTTGGTAACCCATACCCCCAGGTATTTAAAAGAGTCCACCCAACGAAGCGGCAGGTCCCCGGGAGGGCAGACAGGACAGGGGCCTCTAAGCGGAAGGACACAGGACTTGTCCCAATTAATGGACAAACCAGAGAATCCCCCAAAAGTGTCAATTACTTCCAAGATATGAGGCATAGTGGTAAAGTAATCAGGTACAAACAACAGGATATCGTCTGCATAAAGAGCAATTTTGTCTGTCCTGCCCCCCAACCGGAAGCCCGCCACCCGCGAGGAGGATCTAACAATACAGGCCAACGGCTCTACGGCCAGGGCAAATAGGATCGGGGACAACGGACAACCCTGTCTCGTCCCTCTCTGTAGAGAGAAAATGGAGGATATGTGGCCGTTAACAGAAACCCTAGCCCGGTGTGCAGAATAAAGCAGTTGGACCCACTTTTTAAAAATAGGTCCAATACCAAATCGGTCCAATGTCCCACAAGAAGCCCCACTCCACAGAATCAAACGCCTTAGCAGCATCCAGGGAAACTATAGCTGAGGAGCAGGACCCCTCGTGAGGGGCCTGGAGATGCGTATAGAGCCTACGTAGATTAGGTAAAGTGGACCGGCCCGGCATGAACCCTGATTGGTCCTCATGTATCAATTGTAGAATGACAACGCTATGCCTTGTCGCTAGTATTTTAGCTAAAATCTTAACGTCAGTTGTTAACAAGGAAATCGGACGGTAAGATTCGACTCGTGTTGGGTCTTTATCCGGCTTAAGGAGAACTATAATTAGGGCCTCAGCCATAGAGTCAGGCAACCTACCCTGCACAAATAAATTATTATATATAGCAAGGAGTTTAGGGCCATAAAAAGATAAGTGCTTTTTATAAAGTTCCAGGGGTATTCCATCAAGACCCGGGGTCTTCCCTCCAGGAAAAGAGTTAACAGCGGATTCCACCTCAGTCAGCGTTAAAGGGGAGTCCAAAAACGTTACAGCATCCTGGGACAGCGTGGGTAATGAAATATCAGCTAGGTACATCTCTATTTCCGTCTCAGTGTGATTAAGCCTAGAACTATACAGCCGTCTATAGTAGTCTACAAAGTCCCCCACAATATCGGGAGTATTAAAATAAGTCACATTATCATTGGTACAAATTGCAGGCACCGTATTAGATGCCCTGTCCGCACTCGCCAATGTTGCCATAAAGCTACCAGGCCTATCACCCGTTGCATAGTACGTGTGTTGAGCATAAAGTAGACGGTACTTAGCCTTATCAGCCAAGCAATCACGCCATTCAGCCTGCGCAAGCAACCACCTCTCCCTCGTAGTGTCAAGACCATCGACCATATACTGCAACTCCAGCCTCCTACATCCTGCCTCAAGGCCACGCTCATCCTGGGCATAACCAGATTTCAAGACGGCCACAGTTTTGATCAGGGTGCCACGGACATACGCTTTAAAGGCATCCATAAAACTGTGTCAGACACCGAGCCCTGATTTTCCAGCAAAAAGGCCTCCCACATCTCCACCAACTCCGCACCGGTGCCCATCTGAGTCAGCCAAAAGGAATTAAACCTCCAAAACCGTGCCCCCCTAACGTCTCCCATGTCCAAACATAGAATTACCGGGAAATGATCGGAGATTCCCCTGGTAGCATACTGAACATCCACCAACCTGGGCAGCAAGCCTTTGGAGGTGAGGGCCAAATCTATCCTGAAGAAGGATAAGTAGGTAGGAGAAAAGCAAGAATACTGTCGCATGCCAGGATGGCGGTCCCTCTACGCATCGACCAAACCCAGACTGTCCACCAGCAGCGCAAAGTCCCTCCTGCGCACCACAGGAGCATCAGGGGACAGTCTAGTTCTATCTAAAACATGGTCGATGACATTATTAAAGTCACCAAGACAAACAATAGCAACATTCGGATATAGCGTAATAAACTCGGCTGCCTTTTTTAGAACCTCCGGGGAGTAAGGAGGCGGTATATAAACAGCCAGGATAAGCAAAGACATAGAATAAACTTGACATTTTAGAAAAACATATCTGCCCCAGTGGTCCAGTTGGACCTGACCAAGGACAAACGGGACCGACCTTCGAACTAGAATTGACACACCCCGCGAATGCGACGTATGGGTGGAGTGGTATGCCCAGCCCACCCATGGTTTCTTAACAGCCAGGACTTTTTCCCCCACCAGATGGGTCTCCATGAGGCTAATAATATCCGCACCATATTGTTTAAAGTGACGGAGCACTAATGAGCGCTTGACTTTGTCGTTCAGCCCCCGGACATTCCAGGATAGGAGTTTAAGTTGATTAGAGGCCATAAGTCAAGACAAAATAAAATATATGATCGGTCCCGTGTAGCCCCGGCAGGCCACCAACACCAGCACTAAAGAAAATCGAAAAATTTGAAGAACCCATAGCATTTGCAACACAGACAAAAAAAGAAAACAAATACCAAAATACAGTTCCTCCCATCCTGCCCCCCCACCCTGTATACCCACCCAAACTGAGGCATACCTTATCCCAATAAACTGTTCCCCCTTAACAAAGAAAAAGCAAACTATACCAACATAAAAGGGCAATGAATGAAATGACCCAAAGACAAAGGCGTAGGTCTCCCACCCTCACATAAGAAAAGTGTGGAGACACCACCCCGAGCCCCAAATACAAACATCAGTGAAGTGGAAAGGTAAACATTAGCAGAGGCAACATAACATTAACCGGGCAACATACTGCAACATGGATATCAG
Source organism: Pseudophryne corroboree (assembly GCF_028390025.1). Classification (NCBI taxonomy): domain Eukaryota; kingdom Metazoa; phylum Chordata; class Amphibia; order Anura; family Myobatrachidae; genus Pseudophryne; species Pseudophryne corroboree. Next base: position 497,546,423 of record NC_086444.1, on the reverse strand, counting down.
CAAGAAACACTAGCATATATAGAAGGATATATCAGACATTAAGGATCAGCTGCAAGCGCCCGTCTGGCCGGGTCCCAGCGATCCAGCCACAGGGCAGCGTCCCGAGATGTAGCAAAGAATTTTGTTTCTCCGTCTGCCACCACCTGTAGCCTAGAAGGAAAGAGCATTGCATACTATAGATTAAGTTCCTTGAGACGTCTTTTAATCGGAACAAATTGTGCACGGTCCTTTTGCACCTCCAGCGCAAAGTCAGGGAACACAGAAACTTTGGAACCGTTCCACAACAGGGGACCCTTGGTACGCACCAGAGATAAAACAGCGTCCCGGTCTCGGTAGTGGAGAAATTTCGCTATGAGTGTGCGCGGTGGCGCACCCGGCGGCAGCGGCCTGAAGGGAATTCTGTGAGCCCGTTCCACTGTGAAGAAAGGCGTAAAGGAGTCAGCACCAAAGGAATTTTTCAGCCAAAGATTCAACAAACTGCTCCGGGGCCATGCCCTCCTCTTTCTCAGGAAGCCCCACAAAGCGGACATTGTTCCTCCTTAGTCTGCCTTCCATATCTAGCATCTTGCCTTTTATATCGGACAGCTGACCATCAATGGCAGTAACACGGGAGCTAAGCGGTGAGATCTTGTCCTCTAGCGTAGAGGTCCGGGTCTCGACTTCCCCGACCCGTTCTCTAACCTTCTGGATATCGTGATGGATTAAAGTCAGGTCGGCCTGTACCTGACCTATCTTGTCAGAGAGACGGGATTCGCTAGCCGCCAGGGCTTCCAACACTTTTTGCAGCACATCATCAGAAGCCTCACCAGAGGAGGATGATTGACTGGGGGACACCGGTGGAGGGGTATCCCCACCCCCATCCGGCGTCGCCGCATGCCTCCCAGGGGTATGCGAGTACCGCGCAAGCCGGGCCGCAGCAGATTTATGGTGGTTCCTCACCATTGTTAGATATAGTAGAGCAAATCAGGATCGGCCGCTCAAAGGAGACACAGCAACAGCACAGAAGTAGTAGAGTCCACGGCTGCCCCATAAATTGATTCTAACGTGTGCACAATCAAAGCACTTCCTGAAGACTGGAGCAGTAAATATAGCGTGGGACCAATTAGAACAAATATATTCAATATATAATAAAGGAGCAGATGTTGTGTTTAGACGCTGAGCCAGTGGCAGGAGAGGGCTCACAGAGAATAATGGGTAGATATATGCACTGCACCAGGAGCAAGGCTGACACAGTGCAGTTTAGGATAGCACTCAGATGAGCACAGCCAGCAGGGGAGAGGCAGACTCACCAGCCCACGCAGGGGTAATATCCAGCGGCTCACGGCAGAGCTTTCTCACCCCCCAGGGAGTGGCAGCGATCAGCGTTCCGGCAGTAAGGCAGCAGGAGGGAGTCAGCACAGGGAGGCTGCGGCTGCTGAAGGATACGCGCCCCAGGGCAGCAGCGACCACCGGCGGCTCACTGCGGCGATGTCCGGCGGCTCACTGCGGTGGTGTCCGGCGGCTCACTGCGGCTCAGGAGTACGGCACAGGGAGCGCCCGGGATCGGAGTCCCGGACACTCAACGGCAGGCAGGAAACACCACGGAGAGACCACAGCCGGCAACAGAATTGGGCGGGCTGGGACCGGAAGTCACGCCGCCAGCCCCGGGCCCGCAGATCCAGGCGAGAACAACCAGGCACCCACCGGCGAATTCCACACCACAGACCTCTAGCACAGGTCCCCAATACTCCAGGTACCTTCCCCCACCAGTCATGCAGGTTTTGGGCTCGGAGGGATCCCCCAGGATATCAGTCACGGATGGTTGAGGTGGAGAGCGCCCAGCCAGAGCAGCAACTCCATGTCCCGCTTGGCCACGCCCCCCCCCCGTCCCGTTGTGGATGTGTGAGGTGTCCAGGGTAAGGGAAGTAAGGTTACTGAGGTCATTATTAACAACATCAAGTTTAAAATATTAGATTTCATTACTTGCAATAGCAATAATGTGATATGTGCGATAGAATGTGTCTGTGGCCTGTTGTATATTGGGAGAACATTGCGGCCCCTTAAAGTAAGGCTAGGGGAACATTTAAGAAATATCAGAAAAGGCCTTACAACTCATGCCTTATCGGTAGACATTCGAGTCTGTCATCAGAGTAGTTGTGCTGCTATTAAACAGTTCTGCGGGATTAGACAGATTAAAGGTAACTGGAGACGTATGGACACAGCAACACAATTAGCAAAAGCGGAAATGAAAACTATTTATGAACTAGGGACAGTGCCAGATTAAGGTCCATATGGGCCTGGAGCTGAAATTTAGGAAGGGCCTATTATGTGCCTCGGCAGGAGGTGTGACAAGCGCTGCGGTGGTGTGACTAGTGATGTGGGGGTGTGATCAGTGTGGTGTGGTCTAAATAGGGTGTGTGGCCTATGCCATGTGAGTGACACAGTCACCACTTACTGACAGACACTACTTACTGACACACACACACACACACACACACACAACACAAAGCTTACTGACACAATCACCACTTACTGACGGACACTATTTACTAACACACACACTCACAACACAAAACTTACCGACACAGACACTTACTGATAGATATTACTGACTGACACACACGCACAACACAGATAAACTTACTGACACAGACATTACTTACTGACAAACACACAACACAATACTTATACCGCTCTCACATCACAATGCCGGGTCCCACCTGGGAATTGGAAATGGGTCCATTCCTGGGTGGGACCCGGCATTTGACCCTACACACCGCCAACCCTACCCGGCAATTTGCCGGTTCGGGTTGCCATCTGTGGGCGGAGATGGAGTCGGCATCAGGTGCAGAGGCGGTGCTGGGAGATGAGGTCATCCCTATGCAGTGAACGGGTCCCGGGTTGCATCGACCTGGGTGACCCGTTCACACTGCACCGGACCTGGTATTTAACCCGAGAATAACCCCTTTATTCCCGGGTTGAATTACTGGGTCAGGTAATCCATAATTCGCCCATGACCCCTTTCACAACACACATCGGAACGTGTCGACCCAGCAATATACCCAGTCTATACCAGGTTATTTTTGCGGTGTGAAAGGGGTATTACTGACACAGACACCCACCACTTACTGACAGACACTACTTACTGACACACACACACGGTACAAAACCTACTGACAAACACTACTGACACACACAAAACTTACTGACACAGACACCATGCAAAATGTACTGACACAAACACTACTTACTGACAGACACTTCTTACTGACACCTGTGGTGCACACAGCATTTTTTTCTCAGTGGTACTGTGCTTGCGTGCCGTGGGCGTAGTCACATGTCATTAAGGGATGTAACCATGTGACACTAGGTGGAGTGGTTATATATTATGTGAATCCATGGCACAGACACCCTCTGTCCCTGCGGACTACAGAGACAAGGACAGCAGGATGTGACACTTGTTATAGAATAAAAAATATTATATATAAGATGTGTACCCAGCACTCATCCGGTTATGATGTGAATATTTGCTTCAGTGCCCTCCTTCGGTTTTTCAAGCTGTGGACAGAGTACAATGAGGCAGCACTCCCGAGTCTTGCTGGTGCAGTAAGATTTATTTAGTAAGATTCTGGTTCAATAAATCTTACTGCACCAGCAAAACTTGGTAGTGCCGCCTCATTGTACTTGTGGGGAGGGGTCCCGACCATTAGAGTTACTCACCGGGGTGTAGTATAAGTTGCCGGCGGCCAGCATACCGGCGCCGGGATCCAGACTGCCGGCTTCCCGACAGCAAAGTGAGCGCAAATGAGCCCCTTGCGGGCTCAGTGGCGCGCGTAAGCGCCACGCTATCCTCCCTCCAGGGGGTTTGTGGACCCCCAAAAGGGAGAAAAGGTGTCGGTATGCCGGTTGTCGGGATTCTGGCGCCGGTATACTGTGCGCTGGGATCCCAACAACTGGTATACTGAATACCACCCACACACCGGTGGCCCGGCACCCCATCGTCACTTTTTCTCTGCCAGTCTGCCAGGTGCGGGATGGTGATGACATCACCTTCATGCTCCCAGCAGTCCTTTTCCTGGAAAAGGAAGAAGGTGCTGGCGGCGCCTCCGAGCAAGATCTAGGAGCTTGGTGGTGGTGTTTTACAGTGTGGCGGGGGGTATGGCGTACTGGCGGACACATTCTTAATGGTACGCCATACCGGAGCGTACTGCCACACTTGCAGGACTAACACACACACACAACGCAAAACATATTGACACACACGACACAACACAAAACTTACACACACACACACACACACACAAAATGCAAAACTTACTGACACAGACACAATGCAAAACTTACTGACACTACTTACTGACACACACACACACACACACGCAAAACCTACTGACACTGACACTACTTACTGACAGACACTACTTAGCGACACACACACATCCCCCCCCCCCCCTTCTGACACTGACACTACTTACTGACAGACACTACTTAGCGACACACACACATCCCCCCCCCCCTTCAAAACTTAATGACATAGACACCACTTACATAGCAGACCTCGGGGCCTGGTGTGGGCTGCTACTCACATGGTTTGCATGCCCCCTCAGCTCTGACATCCAGGGACCCAGCTCTCCTAAAAGACAGCAGCCTCCTGTCAAGACCCTTCCTCTCTTTCAGTGTTATTGTTGGGAAGCTGCAGCAGGAAAGGGATGCTGCAGCAAAAACATTTACGGTTTGATTGACAAGGGGGCGGGGCTTCTGATGGGTTCGGGGGCGGAGCCTCGGAGATATCTCCGAGGCTCCGCCCCATGCCCGTCCGAAGCCCCGCCCCCTCGCCCATCAAACCATAATTGCTTTTGCTGCAGCATCCCTTTCCTGCTGCAGCTTTCCAACAATAACATGCCTCACGAAAGAGGGGCAGGGTCTTGACAGGAGGCTGCTGTCTCGTAACTATTTACGTGGCTCCGCCCCCTTGCCCGTCCGAAGTCCCGCCCCCTTGCCCGTCCGAAGCCCCGCCCCTTGCAACACAAAGCGGTCACGAGTGGACACAGGCTGACCAGTTTGGGGTGGGGGTGAATGGGCAGCCGGAGGTGAGTGAGCTGATGTATGTCCTGACAGGAAATGTTATTTTTCCTGGTAGTACTACCTGCACTGCAGGGGGGTCTGTGGGCCTATTTTCAATGGGGGGCTTGGAGCTGCAGCTCCATCCGCCCCATTGTTAATCCGGCCATGACTAGGGACCCTTAAGCCTAAACTGCGATTTTGAAATTAAATGGTTTTTATAGCTATTTTAGAATTATTTAATTTCTCTGGTTTGATATAGTATTCTAAATTTTTAACAGTATGTTATATTAACTTTGTGTCTTTGTATTTAAGGAATCATGTTTTCAATAGCTTACAATGAAGCAGAGAATTCATGTTTACTATTGTTGTGGGAATACGTCACCGGAAGTGACGTTACGCTCCTCCTGAAGTACGATGTTCCGGGGTGCCCTTAAGAGAAAGTACGGGGCGTTATCTCCACAAGGGAGAGACATAAGAGGGAATACTTTTGGCAGCTGTCAGTGTTGCTATTGGAAATTACAACCACCGCCGGCCAGAGCTCGGACCTCCTGAAACCGGAATTACTAGAGATGACCAGTGTACGGCCGTTGCTGTGGTTCCCCATACACAAATCGGACATATCAGGAAGTGCTAAAGAGATGACAGGCACGGAGACGCCGCTTCGTCTCAGCTTCTGGGTGACACTGTTCACTTCTGAGCTGACTGCTCCTGCTGCACCTACCCCTCTATGAGCTCCCTAAGCACCCACTTTCTTTTATGGCAATGGGACAACTCTAGATTCTCTATTGGAACCGAACCCGGGATAGGAGTTTGGTGGGCGCCTTGCTGTGTTGTGGACGGCCAGAGTGATTGCACCTATCCAAACCCCTACCATTATCACATGTCTTCTGGTAGAATTTACACTCAGCCCCTTTACTTTGAGGATAGCCTACAGGAATTGCCGGCCATATCAGATGCTTACTACCGGAGGCTAGGAGAGCGACTCAAAGTAACCAGTGACTGCAGCAATTTGGAAATTGGGGTGTGCGGAGGACTGCTGGACAGCTGCGGAGCCTGTTTGCTGACCTCCTAGCTTCACTGGATGCTATCTACTGTCCCTGGGTGAACAAAACCATTATACAGGACCAGGACTGATCTACAGCTGCGGCATCCCAGAGGTGGGAATTGACGGAGGACAAAGCCACCTACTGCAAGACTGTGACTGAAGGTGATGAGATTGCCTGGAACGGGAGTAGATCCCAGACTTTGAACTATCATCTCCCATTATTGGTGGCACCCCTAAAGGACTTGTGAGAATCTTATACCATTAAACGGTTATCTTTCTTTGTCTGTTTTCCCCCATTAACAATTTATTTTTCCTCCCTCCCTATTGTCTCTCTCCAATACCCATCCCTCCTGTCCCTCCTTATACGTGATTTTCCCTTTCCCTTCCTTGGCTTACTATAGAGCTCATACATTTCTGGAAAAAGTATTTTAAGACTCAGGATAGGAGCTCATTTATAAAAGGGTATACTGAACATATTGTCTGCTGCTTTCAACTTATCTGTTGAAGATCTAATAATACTTTATTCAACTGTACATCCTATATATGTCATTTCCCAATAACTAACCACCACATCTCTGTTAGATAGAAAGCTAGATGGTATCTGGATGTCTTTACAAATCGCATTGTCACGCCTTGATTCTTTTACCTCTCCAGTTGCTTGCTCTCAATACACCCTCACTGATTGCACTAGCGTACCAATTACAATGTTGACTACAACTCAAAATCCTTCTCAGGTCATTGCTTCTCTGCCCCCCTTCCCCGTTTTGGCTAACTCGACTACCCCTGATATTGGTCTCAAAGTTACCTCTTTTGACCTACCTGAGAAGTATAGGGAATTTAATTTGTCCGACCCCAAATCATCTTATTTTGACCATATGCCTGTGCTTATTGATGTACCTTTGACCACCTTGATTACACCTGGTCTTTGTCGTAAAGTTACACTTATTGACCTAACCAAGACGATTGGGGAATCTCATTTGCCAACACTGACCAATGAAGACCAATCTTTTCTAATCTCTCATTCTGGTAATTTGCCCATACTTTTTAATATACAGAAACCCCTAGGGCCAGTTATGTGTCAGACAAGACCTGTGCTTACTGATGTAAAAAGCCCCATGGAATTCATTATGTGGAAGTCAAGCCCCCCTATTGGCTCAAATTGTCATGCGCTCCCTAGACAGGGGGAGGGTTGATGCATAAATCGGCTTGCTTACTTATCTATATCCGACTTCTACCAACAACTGAAGCCTTTCTCTTTAATGATTCAACCTATAAATATTTCTCTTGCTTCATACATAACTATTACATACCACATGATACTTATTATTAAGTTCAGATATGTGTAGCTTTGTGTTATCTGGTTACATACAGTATATGGTGTTACGTGTAAAGTATCATTATAACTATTTACCTTTCTTTCTGCTTCTATTACTGTCAAATGTTGTATTTGTATCTTTGTAATCTTTACATACTTTCTCTCAGTATCCTTATTCCCCCCCCCCCCCCCCCCTCCTCTGCCCCTATCATTACTGAAATCATAGTGTTAGCCTTTCCTACTGGTTGGAAAGAGAGAAAATGGATGTAAAAATCTTTGCTTTGATACCATACGATAGACATTTTCTCACCTCTCAACACTGTATGTCACAAAATACTTGTGTAGCCTTACTTATATGTTGGTGTTTTTTGTTTATTGCACTCTATGAATATGGCATATCTATAATACCTTGTACTATCTTTTGATTGACTTTAAAAAAACATTATTGAAAAAAAAAGAAAGGTATTATATATATTTATGGGGTGTAGTATGGTATGCCGGCGGCCGGGCTCCCGGCGACTAGCTACGCGCGCCACACTATTGTATTCTCCCTCCAGGGGGGTCGTGGACCCCCATGAGGGAGAAAAAGTGTCGGTATGCCGGCTGTCTGGATTCCGGCGCCGGTATACTGTGCGCCGGGATCTCGACAGTCGGCATACTGAACACCACCCTATTTATGTGCTATATTAAACTGTACTTCACTATATGCACATTTTATTTCTGTTCGATGTCATTTCTACGAGTATAAAAACTCAGGAACTATCTGAACTGTGACTACATTGCGGAGCGCAGGATAAGTCCTCTTTCGTTTGATTATTTTTGGATCACATTTGTTTTAAAAAATGAAAAATTGAGTACAGCTAATAACGATTAACAGCAACTGAAGGTTTAAATCTGGGTAACCTGTGCACAAAATACAACTGAAAGAAAACCAAGAACACCTAGTGGTCAACCTTTATACAGTGCATCCAGAAAGTATTCACAGCCCTTCACTTTTTCCACAAGCGCTGTGAATACTTTCCGGATGCAAAAAGGAAATACGCTCGCCAAGCAAGCAGTGGCAAAGGCAAAGGTTATGCAAAAATAAAAACATTCTGTGGATAGAAGACTAAAGGGGTCACTTTTTAAGCTGCTTTATCCACCAACCTACTGATAGAAATAGCTTACTTCAGTATTGGGGGTGGCATGCCATCCCAAACCCCTTCAACCGGGCCCTCCCTATTCATTTATAAGTATAATACATATCCAGTGTCTGCAGTGATTGCAGTGAGGCCATTAAACTGATTAACCTCTTGCCTGGCATGGTCGCATCAGATGCGACCATGCCTGCAAGTGCTTTATCTGACCTGGCGGCACAGGATGCGATCAGTCAGATAAACAGTGTTAGCAGCGGCAGGGAAGGGAAACTTCCCTCCACTGCTGCTGTCAGAGGGACCGGAAGGTCCATCTGCCTCCCTGCACTCTCCCCCACTGATTGCCGTGCTGCCGATCACTGCTGATCGGTCAGCATGGCAGGACACCCCCCCTCCAATGGCTGCAGACAATAGCAGCCGCTGGGGAGTGTAAATTAACCCCCCAAGCCCCCCCTGTGTACCTGGATGGTCACGATGTTTCTGATGTTTCGATGGTCATGATGTTACCGATCGATGTTTCAATGTTTGAAGAAAATGAAGAAGAAGAAATAAATAAATATATATATATATATTAACTAAAATCATTTTGGATAGGGTTAAATTCATGTTTTTCACCTAATTCACTCATAAAAACCCCCCAACAATTTTGGAGCTGTTTTTTTGGGAAAACATTGTCAGTTAAGTGGTTAATGTAATGCTAAAAAATGTATGGAAAAGAGTTATTTCTTAGATGCCACTAAAATAAGGGTGCTTAATATGTCCGATGAACAAACTCTCCAACCAAATAAATGTAAAGAGCAAGTATCCAAATTACATTGGACCAATACTTACAATACCTTCAGCACTGCCATTAAGAAAACCACAAATCACCTTAAGGGGGAGCGGGTGATGGTGCAGGTAAGGAAAGTAAGACTACTTCATGTAAGTGGTCTCTGCTTGCAATCTATAAGTGAGGGGTTGTCACAGAAGTGGGAGTGCTGAGGCAAAAGGAGTAAGTTAGCGGGGTGGTGGAGGGGGGAATAAATGATTTTTCATTACTAATAAAGCCAGAGATGGTTTAAGGCCTAAGGGGTATATTTATCAAAGCTTGGAAAGGGATAAAGGGGGTAATTTTCCAAGTTGATCGCAGCAGGAAATTTTTTAGCAGTTGGGTAAAACCATGTGCACTGCAGGGGAGGCAGATATAACATTTGCAGAGAGAGTTAGATTTGGGTGGGGTGTATTCAAACTGAAAGGTAAATTGCAGGGTAAAAATAAAGCAGCCAGTGTTTACCCTGCACAGAAACAAAATAACCCACCCAAATCTAACTCTCACTCTGCAAATGTTATATCTGCCCCCCCTGCAGTGCACATGGTTTTGGCCAATTGCTAACAAACTTGCTGCTGCGATCAACTCAGAATTACCCCCAAAGTACCAACCAATCAACTGCTAACTGTAATTTTTCAAACACAGCCTGTAACATAGCAGTTAGGAGCTGATTGGTTGGTACTTTATCTCTCTTCAAGCTTGATTCATATCTCCATAAGTAGGACGTGTGCTGTCAAGTAATAATTCATATTTAATCCAGAAAGAATGACACTTCTCAGACAACATTTTAATTATGCACCTTAAGGGCCCATACACTACACAGCGACATGTTGGACCCTCATGTTGCATAAGATTTCCCTTGAACCACCCTGGCAGCCTCCCGGGCGGCAGGATCGCATAGGATACATCGTATGCAGTCCTTTTGCATATGATGTATCTTATGCGATCCCAGCCATGCCGGTGGGATCCGAGAAATCACGAGTGCAGCACTAATGGCCTAGGGGCTCCGATCCGATGCTCATGGGACCGCGCATCAGATTGGATCGGATGTAAAAGCCATCCGATTTGCCACTTTCCATCCGATTTATCGACCCGAAAGGTCAAAATCGGATGAAATCGGGCATTATCGTTGTAGTGTATGGGGCCCTTTAGTACTGTCTCTTATGCTGGCCATACATCAGGACGATTTCTTTCCAACCAGCCAACTTTTTAGCTGGTTGGAAAGATAATCTGGCAGTGTGTGGGAGCAAACGATTATCGGCCGTTTGCTCCCACATGCTAAAAACGGCCAGAAACGGTCTGTCCAACTAGTTGGGAAAATCAAACCTGTTTGATTTTCCCAACTAATCGTTCAGGTGTAGGGGGAACTTTCCCCCCCAACTGAACGATAAGTAGGTGGACACTGGCCAGCAGTGTCCGCCTACTTCTTCCCCATCACTGCCGGCTGGGCTGCCCTGTCAGCTCATAATCCCCGGCAGCAGTGGCAGGAGCCGGGAGGAGGTTCAGGGGCAGCTGCAGCAGTCCATCACTACTGCCGCGCTGCCCCTGTATTGTAACCCCTGAAGCAGCGTCAAGGGCTGGCGGAGAACCAGGGGCAGCGGCGGCAGTACTTCACTGTTGCCAGGCTGCCCCTGTCACACGGAGACCTCTGTCAGCGGCCAGCGGAGCGGGAGGTGGGTGGAATTTCAGGGGCAGCGGCGGCTGGCAGAGAGCCATGGCCAGCGGGTGCAGGCTGCCCCTGTCACCCGGTAACGGAGCGGGAGGTGGGAGGATTATGAGGTGCAGCTGCGGCATCGGCGGCCGGAGGAGAACCAGGGGCAGCGGTTCATCTACAGTCAGTGTCGCGGGATAAAGAAGTAACAGCCCGCGAGACACTGACCCTGAGCTGGCCGCATTTGCTGCAGCGCTCTGTCCCTGGCCATGCTGCAGCGCACAGCAGGTAGGGGGGGGTGTCTGCTGCTGCAGGGTTGTGTATGTTTGTGCTGCAGTTGTGTGTGTGTGCTGCTGGGATGTGTGCATGCTGCAGGGGGACTGTCTGAGATGCCGGTTGGGCTCGGGGGAGGGGGGGGGGGTGAACAGGTGGTGCTCAGGGTTTGCCAACACATTTACAGGTGGGGGCCCCCACAACTTAATTGCCCCTGGGACCCCACCAGCCTTAAGCCAGCCCTGTTTGTTGGATAGGAACAGAGGAGGCTTTTTGACTACTGGAACAGGTCCACCTCACCGCCACCAGCATCCTTCCCGCACCAGCCACCAGCCTCTTTCCCGCGCCAGCCGCAGGTACCGTCCACCTCACCGCCACCAGCATCCTTCCCGCACCAGCCGCCAGACTCTGTCCCGCGCCGGCTGCAGGTACCGTCCACCTCACCGCCGCCAGCATCCTTCCCGCACCAGCTGCCAGCCTCTGTCCCACGTCGGCCGCAGGTACCGTCCACTTAACCACCACCAGCATCCTTCCCGCACCAGCCGCCAGCCTCTGTCCCACGCCGGTCGCAGGTACTGTCCACCTCACTGCCGTCAGCATCCTTCCCGCACCAGCCGCCAGCCTCTGTCCCACGCCGGCCGCAGGTACCATCCACCTAACTGCCGCCAGCATCCTTCTCGCACTGGCCGCCATCCTCTGTCCCACGCCAGCGGCAGGGGCTTGCCACCTCATCACCGTCAGGTTCCATCCCGCCGCTGCCTTCAACATCGCAGGGACCACCTCCAACTACAGGAGGGACCAGCCACTTCAGTGCAGTCAGGCTCCATCCCTCACAGGCTGCAAGGACCACTGCCTTCAACGCCGCAGGGATCTGCCACTCATCGCCTCCTTCCCGCTCCAGCTACAGGAGCCAGAGACCACCTCACAACACTGCAAGCTCCAGTCGCAGGGCACATATGGAGCTGTGCAGCACACACGCACCGCTCCAGTAACATAGTGGGCTCCAGCCTGTCGGACAATCCACGGAGACCACTTAGGTGGTCAACTATTGTCCCTCATACACTTAAGATATGTGGGGGGGTGAAAGAGCGAGAGAGAAGTGATGGAGAGCGAGATGTGAGGATGCGAGAGAGAAGTGATGGAGAGCGAGATGTGAGGATGCGAGAGAGAAGTGATAGAGAGCGAGATGTGAGGGTGCATGTTTTGAGTAAAAAACCCCACTAAAGTACTGTAGGCAGGCACTATCCGCCTACTTCGGTGACATCACAAGTTGGACAGAGGTTGTCAGGTTGGTTGGTCTGATGACAAGTTGGTTAGATGTGTGGAGCACTGATAAAAAGTTGGTTAGATGTGTGGAGCACTGTTTTAGTTGGACAGATAAGTTGGATGGTTGGAAGTTTGGAGTGTTGGAGAAAAGTTGGTCTGATGTATGGCTAGCATAAGTGTTTATGCCAATCCACCCCCACTCCTCTTATCACTGTCTTGAATATGCACAGCTGTAATCACTGTTTTAATTATTTTCTCCCACATACACACAAACAATTGTAATTGCTCACAATGTCAGTTCGTCACATTTCATTCTGTAAACCTCCCTTCATCCATTTAATTTTAATTGCTATAAGAAAAGTTCACTTCCCTGTCCAGAGTATCTTTCTCCTAACATATAACTCACTATGTGTGCACTGTTTTCTTTTTCACTGTCACTCTGTACAGGATATGGCAGCTCACTCCTCACATCATGATCATGTGTCTCAGTGGCTGCCTCAGTGTGCCCTCCTCCTTCCATGTAGCCTGTGAGGCCAGCATTTGTACCTCACTAACCCTGTACAGGCTGTCATATAACAGCGTATCTCATTGGATGACAGCTCGTAGAGCAGGACAGCAGAGTGCAGCGCCATTAGTGTGAAGGCTCAGCTGTCAGCCACCCTCCCCTTAATCCAGCTCTGCCTATCAGAAGGTGTGGAGTCACAATACACTCATAATGAGGGCAATCATTTGAATAAAGAGGCAGATAAGATTGCTAATTCTCTAATGGGGACATGCTATTTTATTAATATATGAGGAACAAAAATATTGTTTCATTTTAGTAGACTGACTCATTATATGCTGCGAGCCGCCAGTCCCAGTAACTTAGAATGAGCTCATGGGCTGAGCTCAGGTACAGATGTGATCTGGCCGGAGGAGGAGGATGGGCCGTCCTTTGCTCCCCTCTCAACCATGGCCCAGCTGTTCTCTTCGCTACCTAACGTCCCCAGCGCCAAGAGTATCAGGCCAGGGAGAAGAGAAGAAGCGGCTGTGGCTTCAAGTCCTTTTTGAAATTTACAGGTAGACAGTGTATATACTCATTCTATGAATACCAGACAAATAACACATTTCAATATACTGCCATACCCAGGATTCAAACCCATAACCTGTTGCATTCCAGTCAAATGTATTAAGCTATTTGATCCTGCATAAAAGCTATGACTGCAGCATTGCAATTGTGCAGCCAAACACTACATAGTTTTGCTCAGCTGCATTGCTGATCATTTGTTTACAAAGTACAAGGTAAGCTTCAGATAGAATTCTCCAACTTAGAATTCTTTAGCTTTTTATGTAGGGGCAGATAGCTCAATGAATAGAGTGTCTCAATGCAATGCCACAGGCAATGGATTTGAATCCGGAGTTTGTCAGCATCTTGAAATGTAATAAAGCACAGTGCGATTGAATAACAAAGAGCTATCACGTTAAGTTCATGAATGTTGTATAGGTATTAGTGGTGGAAAAAGTGGGGGAAGGACATGGGTGGTCAGGAGATGCTGCGGTTCAAAAAGGGGGAAAGTTGCAAGCAAAAGTAATTAAACAGATAATTGACAAGTGCTGCAACAGCGCCGCCTACACTGCAGTGCTATGTGCAGTGGAATACTCCGCACTCACCTAATTATGGCCCTGTCTGTACAGTCCACATGTAACCTCACATATTTTGTCTTTCTTCACTTTCACATCCTTCTGACCCCAAGCCAACATTGCTGAGTGACCATGTCATACAGCCCATTAAGAATCTTATGGGGGGGGCCCAGTTTTTTTTGTTTGCTTTTTTTTTTGGGGGGGGGGGGGAGTATGGGGATGGTGATCTGGCTCCTACATTTCCATTCTGGCTCCTAGATTTTAGAAAATTGTGTCGAGCCGTGGAGTAAGATATATAAGGAGTACTACTGTATACGGTGTATAAGGAGCTCCACTGTGTGGCGTAAAGTGTAAAAGGAGCACTACTGTGTGGCATAACATTTATAAGGAGCTCTACTGTGTGGTGTAAGTAGAGATGAGCGGGTTTGGTTCCCATAGAACTGTATCCCCCCCCCCCCCCCGAACTTCACGCCCTGAGCCGGGATCCGAGCCCGGCTTAGGACTTCTCACCAGACTCGGAAACCAGAACGAGGCAAAATGTCATCATCTTGCTGTCAGATTCTCACGGGTTTTGGATTCCATATAAACAGCCGCGCGTCCCTGCCATTTTCACTCTGAACTTGGATAATGAGGGAGACAGGCCTCTGTCTCTCTGTGGGTGGTGGCATTGGGTGGGATCAGTGTGTGCTCTGTAGGGGTACTGCTCCTGTCACTGTGGTGTACCTGTGCTGTCCTGGCTGTCACTGTGCTGTTAGGGGTGCTGCAGCTGTACATGGGTGTTGCTGTCCTGGCTGTCACTGTGTTGTTCAGTGGGCAGGGCCACTGTCCTCTTGTATGCTGTAAAAATGATGGGGTGCTGTTAAACTAAAAGCACACTGGTCCTGTATGCTATAAAAATTCAGGGGTGCTGTTGTTAACATAAAAGCATACTGGTACTTTATGCTGTAAAAATACAGGGGTGCTGGCCCTGTCTTGTATGCTGTAAAGATTCAGGGGTGCAGTTGTTAAAATATAAGCACACTGGTCCTGTATGCTGTGAAAATACAGGGATGCTAGCCCAGTCTTGTATGCTGTAAAAATTCAGGGGTGTTGCTGTTGTTAAAATAAAAGCAAACTGGTCCTGTATGCTGTAAAAATTCAGGGGTGCAGTTGTTAAAATAAAAGCACACTGGTCCTGTATGCTGTGAAAATACAGGGATGCTGGCCCAGTCTTGTATGCTGTAAAAATTCAGGGGTGTTGCGGTTTTTAAAATAAAAGCAAACTGGTCCTGTATGCTGTAAAAATTCAGGGGTGCAGTTGTTAAAATAAAAGCACACTGGTCCTGTGTGCTGTAAAAATACAGGGGTGGTGGCCCTGTCTTGTATGCTGTAAAAATTCAGGGGTGCTGCTGTTCTTAAAATAAAAGCACACTGGTTCTGTATGCTGTAAGAATACAGGGGTGCGGCTGCTAAAATAATATTACACTGGCCCTGTATGCTGTAAAAATAAAGGGGAGCTGTTATTAAAATAAAAGTACACTGTCCCTCTATGCTGTAAAAATACATGGGTGCTGTTGTTAAAATAAAAGTACACTGGTCCTGTATGCTGTAAGAATACAGGGGTGCTGTGAAAATAAATGGGCACTGTTCTGTGTGCTGTAATAATAGGGGTGCTGTCCTGTGAAATGGAGAACAACAATTTGGAGGAAAAAATAGTGGAAGATCAGGAACCACTTCCAGTTCCTAGTACTAGTGCTAAAGCTGCTGCTGCCACCCGTCATGACATTGACAATGCAATTCCATCAACGTCATCTGCTAAGGCCGGTGCCCAATGTCATAGAGGGCATGTAAAATCCAAGAAGCAAAAATTAATAATTAGGCAAAAAAATGATCTGATGAGAAACGTAAAATTGGCAATATGCCATTCACGACACGAGGTGGGAAGGAAAGGCTAAGGCCTTGGCCTATGTTCATGACTGGTGGCTCAGCTTTTCAGGAGGATAGAAGCCCTCCTCCCTCTCAAAAAATTAAATAAATTAAGCTTGTTAAAGAACTGGAAAAACACTGTGCATTTAGAGATATCACAAATCCCCAAGGAGAGTCCAAGTATGTCCACAGTTACGATGTCTTGGCCTGACCTTCCCAAGACTGAATGGAAAGAGGAGGCTCCTACCACCATTTACACGCCCCCTGCAAGTGCTGGGAGGAGCACCGCCAGTCCAGTTGCTGATATTGAGATTGAGGATGTTACTGTAGACGTACACCAGGATGAGGAGGATATTAGTGTAGCTGGTGCTGAGGAGGAAGTTGACGATGAGGATTCTGATGGTGATGGTTTGTTTGAATAAGGCACCAGTGAAGACAGTTGTTGTCCATGGGATGAAAAAGCCCATTGTCATGCCTGGGCAAAATACCAAAAAAGCCACCTCTTCGGTGTGGAATTATTTCTCCACAAATCCGGACAACAGGTGTCAAGCCATGTGTTGAATTTGTCAATCCGTAATAAATAGGGGTAAGGATGTTAACACCTAGGAACATCCTCCCTTATACGTCACTGCAGCACATTCATCAGAAGTCATTGTCAAGTTAAGAAACTTTGGGTAAGAGCGTAAGCAGTCCACTGACACCTAAATCTCTTCTTCCTGTTGTACCCAAGATCCTGCAATCCACATCACCAACTCCCTCAACGTCAATTTCCTCCTCAGTCAGGAATGTAAGTAGTCCTGCAAGCCATGTCACTGGCATGACTGACGAGTCCTCTCC
Organism: Pseudophryne corroboree; assembly: GCF_028390025.1. Lineage (NCBI taxonomy): Eukaryota > Metazoa > Chordata > Amphibia > Anura > Myobatrachidae > Pseudophryne > Pseudophryne corroboree. Next base: position 497,529,527 of record NC_086444.1, on the reverse strand, counting down.
TAACCAGGATTACTCCGGAGGATCCTTGAGTGGTACGCCTACTGGTGCTGCTGTTGTTTCTGCTGGGAGTCGATCGTCATCCCAGAGGGGAAGTCGGAAGACCACTTGTACTACTTCAACTAAGCAATTGACTGTCCAACAGTCCTTTGCGAGGAAGACGGAATATGACAGCAGTCACCCTGTTGCAAAGCGAATTACGGAGGCCATAACAACTATGCTGGTGTTAGACATTCGTCCGGTATTAGTGCAGTGGGATTTAAACAGTTGATGGACATACTGTGTCCCGATACCAAATCCCATCTAGATTCCACTTCACTTGGCAAGCAATTCCCGGACTATACAGGGACATTAGTTAAAGTGTCTTCAGTGTCCTGAAAAATGCGGTTGAACCCAGTGCCCATTTAACCACGGACATGTGGACAAGTGGAGCAGGACAAACTAAGGACTACATGACTGTGACAGCCCACTGGGTAGATGTATTGCCTCCCGCAGCAACAACAGCAGCGGCACCAGTAGCAGCATCTCACAAACGCCAACTCTTTCCTAGGCAGGCTACGCTGTGTATCACCGGTTTCTGTAAGAGGCAAACAGCTGACAACCTCTTACGGAAACTGAGGGACATCATCACACAATGGCTTACCCCAATTAGACTGTCCTGGGGATTTGTGATATCTGACAATGACACCAATATTGTGCGTGCATTACATCTGGGTAAATTCCAGCATGTCCCATGTTTTACACATACAATTAATTTGGTGGGGCCGAATTTTTTGAAAAATGACAGGGGCGTGCAGGAGATGCTGTTAGTGGGAAGAAAAAATTGCGGGCCACTTTCAACATTCAGCGACTTGCCACACGTGAGGTCAGTTCAGACACTTCCAGCTTGAGTCAGGTCATTCCCCTCATCAGGCTTTTGCAGAAGCAGCTGAAGAAATTGAAGGAGGAGCTAAGATGGAGCGTTTCCACTAAGTATGTGAGACTTGTGGATGAAGCCCTTCATTCGCTTTGCCAGGTTTCAAGGGTGGTCAATCTGTTGAAATCAGAGCTAGCACTACATTTTGGCTACCATGCTCGATCCAAGATTTAAAGCCTACGTTGTATCTCTCTTTCCAGCAGACACAAGCCTGCAGAGGTGCAAAGATCTGCTGGTGAGAAAATTGGCAACTCAAGCGGAACATGACCCGCAAACAGCTCCTCCTTCATTTTAGCACGCAACTGGGGCTGTGAGGAAAAGGATAACATTTCCTAGCCCACACGCTGGCGGTGATGCAGGTCAGTCAGGAGCAAGTGTTGACATCTGGTCCGGACTGAAGGAGCTGCCAACAATTACTGGCATGTCTACTGTCACTGCATATGATGCTGTCATCATTTAAAATATGGTGGAGGATTATATGGGTGACAGCATCTAAGTAGGCATGTCAGTCAGTCCGTATGTATACTGGCAGGAAAAAGAGGCAATTTGGAGGCCCTTGCACAAACTGGCTTTATTTTACCTAAGTTGCCCCCTGTCCAGTGTGTACTCCGAAAGAGTGTTTAGTGCAGCCGGTAACCTTGTCAGCGATCGGCGTAGGAGGTTACTTCAACAAAATGTGGAGAAGATAATGTTCATCAATATGAACAATAAATTCCTCCAGCAAGACCTTTACCAGCAATTGCCTCCAGAAAGTACCTGTGATGGTGGATTCCAGTAAGGACGAATTAATACTCTGTGAGGATAACGATGTACACACTGAAAGGGGTGAGGAATCGGAGGATGAGGATGACATCTTGCCCTTGTAGAGCTTGTTTGTGCAAGGAGAGATTAATTGCTTCTTTTTTGGTTGGGGGATTAACTTCTTTTTTTGTGGGGGCCCAAACAAACCAATCATTTCAGCCACAGTCGTGTGGCAGACCCTGTTGCTGAAATGATTGGTTTGTTAAAGTGTGCACATCCTGTTTGTACAACATAAGGTTGGGTGGGAGGGCCCAAGGACAATTCCATCTTGCACCTATTTTTTTTTCTTTGCATGATGTGCTCTTTGGGGCCTCGTTTTTAAAACTGCCATCCTGTCTGCCACTGCAGTGCCACTCCTAGATGGGCCAGGTGTTTGTACTGCCCACTTGTGTCGCTTAGGTTAGTCGTCCAGCGACCTCGGTGCAACCTTTTGGCCTAAAAACAATGGCCCTCATTCCGAGTTGATTGCTCGCTAGCTGCTTTTAGCAGCAGTGCAAACGCTAAGCCGCCACCCTCTGGGAGTGTATCTTAGCTTAGCAGAAGTGCGAACGAAAGGTTAGCAGAACAGTGCTGATTTTTTTTCAAGCAGTTTCAGAGTTGCTTCAGACCTACTCCTTCCTTGCGATCACTTCAGTCTGTTTTGTTCCTGCTTTGATGTCACAAACACGCCCTGCGTTCGGCCAGCCACTCCCCCGTTTCCCCAGGCATGCCTGCATTTTCACCTGAGACGCCTGCGTTTTTTAGCACACTCCCGGAAAATGGTCAGTTACCACCCAGAAACACCCACTTCCTGTCAATCACTCACCGATCAACAGAGCGACGAAAAAGAGTCGCTAGACCTTGTGTAAAACTGCAAAGTTTTGTGTGAAAGTACGTCGCGCATGCGCACTGCGGCCCGTACGCATGCGCAGTTTTGCCGTCTTTTTACCTGATCGCTGCGCTGCGAAAATCAGCAGCGAGCGATCAACTCGGAATGAGTGCCAATATTGTGAGGTGGTCAGAATAGACGAAATGAGTGGAAATGAATGTTATTGAGGTTAATAATACCGTAGGATCAAATTTACTCCCAAATTTTGTGATTTTAGCTGTTTTTATGTTTTTTTCAAAAATCATCCAGATCCAAAACTAAAACCCGAAAGGGTGGTTTTGGCAAAACCAATCCAGATCCAAAACACGAGCAGAGATCCAGATCCAAAACCAAAACACGAAAAGTGTCAGCCGCACATCTCTAGGTGTAAGATGTATAAAGAGCACCACTGTGTGGCGTAAAGTGTATAAGAAGCTCTATTGTGTGGCATAATGTGTATAAGGAGCTCTATTGTGTGGTATAACGTTTATAAGGTGCTCTACTGTGTGGTATAAGGTGTATAAGGAACACTACAGTGTGGCGTAACATTTATAAGGAGCTCTACTGTGTGGTGTAAGCAGGGCCGGACTGGGACTAAAAATAGGCCCTGGCATTTTCGAAGCACACAGGCCACCTCTGTGACTCCTCCCCTCACTATTCCTGACTCCTCCCACTTATTAGTCTATGCTCTTACAAATATAATTAATATTCTAACAACATACAAGTGTACACCATTCTCTATTAAAATACACACAGGGCCGGTGCTAGGGTGTCCGGCGCCCCCCTGCAAACTATAAATTTGCGCCCTCCCATACTTTACAAAGGGACAGCGCACACAGTGCTTTTACACATAATTCTCCCTGTAGTAGTGACGCTTACAGACATAACGCCCCCTGTGGTAGTTCCACTTATACACAACGTCCACTGTAGTAGTGGCACTTACACACGTAACTCCCCCTACAGCAGTGACGCTTACACACGTAACACCCCCTGCAACAGTGACGCTTACAAGCGTAACGCCTACTGTACCAGTGACACTTACAAATGCAACGCCTCTTGTACCAGTGCCGCTTACACACGTAACGCCCCCTGTACCAATGCCACTTACACACGTAACGCCCCGTGTACCAGTGCCGCTTACACGCGTAACGCCCCCTGTACCAGTGCCGCTTACACACGTAACGCCCCGTGTACCAGTGTCGCTTACACACGTAACGCCCCCTGTACCAGTGCCGATTACACACGTAACGCCCCCTGTACCAGTGACGCTTACACACGTAACGCTCCCTGTACCAGTGCCGCTTACACACGTAACGCTCCCTGTACCAGTGCCGCTTACACACGTAACGCTCCCTGTACCAGTGCCGCTTACACACGTAACGCTCCCTGTACCAGTGCCGCTTACACACGTAACGCTCCCTGTACCAGTGCCGCTTACACACGTAACGCTCCCTGTACCAGTGCCGCTTACACACGTAACGCCCCCTGTACCAGTGACGCTTACACACGTAACGCTCCCTGTACCAGTGATGCTTACACACGTAACGCCCCCTGTACCAGTGCCGATTACACACGTAACGCCCCCTGTACCAGTGACGCTTACACACGTAACGCTCCCTGTACCAGTGCCGCTTACACACGTAACGCTCCCTGTACCAGTGCCGCTTACACACGTAACGCTCCCTGTACCAGTGCCGCTTACACACGTAACGCTCCCTGTACCAGTGCTGCTTACACACGTAACGCTCCCTGTACCAGTGCCGCTTACACACGTAACGCTCCCTGTACCAGTGATGCTTACACACGTAACGCCCCCTGTACCAGTGCTGCTTACACACGTAATGCCCCCTGTACCAGTGACGCCTACACTCGCAGCACTCCCTGCAGCAGTGCCGCTTACACAGGCAGCGCCCCCTATACCAATGACGCCTGCACACGTAACACTCCCTGTAGCAGTGACGCTTACACACGTAACGCCCCCTGTGCCAGTGACGCTTACACACGTAACGCTCCCTGTACCAGTGCCGCTTACACACGTAACGCCCCCTGTGCCAGTGACGCTTACACACGTAACGCTCCCTGTACCAGTGTCGCTTACACACGTAATGCCCCCTGTACCAGTGACGCTTACACACGTAACGCCCCCTGTACCAGTGACGCTTACACACGTAACGTCCCCTGTACCAGTGACGCTTACACACGTAACGCTCCCTGTACCAGTGCTGCTTACACACGTAATGCCCCCTGTGCCAGTGACGCTTACACACGTAACGCTCCCTGTACCAGTGTCGCTTACACACGTAATGCCCCCTGTACCAGTGACGCTTACACATGTAACGCACCCTGTAGCAGTGACGCTTACACACGTAACGCACCCTGTAGCAGTGACGCTTACACACGTAATGCACCCTGTAGCAGTGACGCTTACACACGCAACGCCCCTTGTATCAGTGACGCTTACACATGTAACGCCCCCTGTAGCAGTGACGCTTATAGAAGATGCAACGCCCCCTGTACCAGTGACGCTTACACACATATACACAGTGCCCCCCACATTACACCCAGCACATGACATTACACCCAGCACATGACATTATACACAGCCCCCCCATATTGCACCCAGCACATGACATTATACACAGCCCCCCCCATATTACACCCAGCACATGGCATTAGACACAGCCCCCCCATATTGCACCCAGCACATGACATACACAGCCCCCCCATATTACACCCAACACATGGCATTAGACACAGCCCCCCCCATATTACACCCTACACATGACACTATACACAGCACACATACCCCCCTCCCCTATATTACACTCTGCACCAGCTTACATATTATTATACACAGGCGCCCCCCCCCCCCCCATTACACCCAGTGCCACAGTACATAGAGCTGACCTGAGGACAGTGTGGGAGGGAACACCCAGTGAGAGCCGAGGAGCTGCTGCTGCTGCTGGGCTGATGATAGTTACACACTGCTGAGTGTGGTGGGAGGGGCCAGCCACAGGGAAGCAAAGCCCTGCTTCAGACGGCATCTCAGTGTGCACACAGGCTGCCTTGAAGTCTCCCGTGAAGGCCCTGGCCTCTCCGGACTTGTAGCGAGAGGGCTGACAAGGTTTGCGACACACACCTACTGTCAGGGAGGGAGGGAGGGGGCACAGCAGCCGGCAGCAGCAGTAGGGGCCCAGGCGCAGCAGCGGGGATGCAAAGCAGGTAGGCGCCTCTCCAACCCTGGCGCCTACCTGCTTTGCATCCCTTTGCTGAGCGGGTAGCGCCGGCCCTGAATACACACAACCAGTGGTTGAAGTGGAAATTTTTAAGTGGGGGTATGGGAATGTGAAGTTTGTAATTATGCGCGCGCCGAAGGCGCGTGCTCCTGAAAAGGGGGTGTGGCCACTCAAAAGGGGCGTGGCCTTCAGTGTAGTTTACCACACCATACACCCCTTATACGCATTATGCACCACAATAGTAGGACCGCTTATACTATCTAGTACTGGTGCCTCTTTCACATTATACCACACAGTATGAGCCAAAATTCACATTATAGCACCCGGTATGAGCCGAAATTTACATTATATGCCCCAATAGTGCAGGGCCAGATCCACAATTGCCTCCACAGTGCCAGGTATACAAATGCCCCACAGTGCCAGGTATACAAATGCCCCCACAGTGCCAGGTATACAAATGCCCCCACAGTGCCAGATCCACAAATGCCCCCACAGTGCCAGATCCACAAATGCCCCCACAGTGCCAGGTATACAAATGCCCCCACAGTGCCAGGTATACAAATGCCCCCACAGTGCCAGATCCACAAATGCCCCCACAGTGCCAGATCCACAAATGCCCCCACAGTGCCAGGTATACAAATGCCCCCACAGTGCCAGGTATACAAATGCCCCCACAGTGCCAGATCCACAAATGCCCCCACAGTGCCAGATCCACAAATGCCCCCACAGTGCCAGATCCACAAATGCTCCCACAGTGCCAGGTATGCAAATGCCCCCACAGTGCCAGGTAAACAATTGCCCCCACAGTGCCAGGTATACAAATGCCCCACAGTGCCAGCCAATTGCTCCCACAGTGCCAGGTATACAAATGCCCCACAGTGCCAGCCAATTGACCCCACAGTGCCAGCCAGGTATACAATTGCCCCCACAGCAGCCAGTGCTGCAGCTGCTTACCGCTGCTGCACTGCTGCTGCTGCTCCTCGTCCAGGCTCCGGCTGTGAGGGACGGGTGAGTCAGGAGAGGTAGCGCCCGCCAGCGCGGCTGTGTCTGGCGCGGCGGCGTATAGCGGACTTCGTTCAAACCAGCCGCCAGTTCGTGAGCCAATCAGAGCTCGCGGACCGGCGGCTTCTGATTGGCTGCCGGTCCACGAGCTCTGATTGGCTCGCGAACCGGCGGCTGGTTTGAAGTCCGCTATACGCCGCCGCGCCAGACACAGCCGCGCTGGCGGGCGCTCTCCTCTCCTGACAGCTGAGACATGCTGCCGCCGGACTGAGCGGCAGCGTGTCTCAGTCAGCGCTGGACCGGCCCACGTGGCCATCGGCCCTTCTGGCATTTGCCAGAAGTGCCAGATGGCCAGTCTGGCCCGGGGTGTAAGGTGTGTAAGTAGCACCACTGTGTGGCGTAAAGTGTAAAGGGAGTATGTCAGGATCCAGACTAGAGTCTGCAGTTTCTCACCTTTATGCCGGTTTCCACGGCTCAGGGGTGCTGTCAGTCGTCAGCTGCAGCGCCGGCTGGGACCATGATGCATGCTCTTGTTTTCATTTTTAGATGACACTGTTTGGGAATGCTTGGAGTCTACAGAATGCTGGCAGCCATGTTCAGTGACAGCTGACTGCAGCGATGTCCAGTTGGAGTCCTGGAAGTACTCAGCTGACTAATCTAACCAATGGCTGTCTGTCTCTGGGTATATCTGTAGGATCCTAGGAATAGGAAGTCGCCTGCAGAGGCGGAACTACCGGCAGGGCAAGCAGTGCATTGCACTGGGGCCCGCCTCTGTCCAGGGGCCCAAGCATGTAATGAGTCAAACTGACTCATTACATGCCGCTGTGCGCTGCGGGCAACCGCTGCCCGCAGCGCACAGCCGCCCACAGAGGAGAAGAGCAGCGGCACGGACGGGGGAAGGAGGAGGACGGAGGTGAAGGAGGGAGCCGCAGCAGCGCTTTGTTACTGGTGGAGGCGCTGCTGCTGTGCCCCTCTGCTTCACTATAGGCTGTCTTCCGAGAACAGCCTATAGTGAAGCAGGGGGGCAGCAGCAGCAGCGCCTACACCAATAATACAGCGCTGCTGCGGCTCCCTCCTCCACCTCGTCTACTGCCCGGGAATCGTCAAGCTGCACGAGGAGCCTGAGCCAGCGGAGAGGGTAAGTATGATTCTACTTTCTTTCTTTCTCTTTATTTCTTTCTGTCTCTTTCTTTATTTCTTTCTGTCTCTTTCTTTCTTTATTTGCTGGGACTGCCTGCCGCTGTGTGTAAAAAGGGTGGACTGCCTGCCGCTATATGTAAAAATGGGGGACTGCCTGCCGCAATGTGTAAAAAGGGGGGACTGCCTGCCGCAATGTGTAAAAATGGGGAATCTGCCTGCCGCAATGTGTAAAAATGGGGAATCTGCCTGCCGCTATGTGTAAAAAGGGAGAATCTGCCTGCCGTAATGTGTAAAAATGGGGAATCTGCCTGCCGCAATGTGTAAAAACGGGGGACTGCCTGCCGCAACGTGTAAAAAGGGGGAATCTGCCTGCCGTAATGTGTAACAAGGGCACGCTGTCTGCCGTAATGTGTAACAAGGGCACGCTGTCTGCCGTAATGTGTAGCAAGGACACGCTGTCTGCCGTAATGTGTAACAAGGACACGCTGTCTGCCGCTATGTGTAAAAAGTGTACGTTGTCTGCCGTTATGTGTAAAAAGTGTACGCTGTCTGCCGTAATGTGTAAAAAGGGGACGCTGTCTGCCGTAATGTGTAAAAAGGGGGACGCTGTCTGCCGTTATGTGTAAAAAGTGTACGCTGTCTGCCGCTATGTTTAACAAGGGCACGCTGTCTGCCGTTATGTGTAAAAAGTGTACGCTGTCTGCCGTAATGTGTAAAAAGTGCACGCTGTCTGCCGCTATGTGTAACAAGGGCACGCTGTCTGCCGTTATGTGTAAAAAGGGGACGCTGTCTGCCGTAATGTATAAAAAGGGGGACGCTGTCTGCCGTAATGTGTAAAAAGGGGACGCTGTCTGCCGTAATGTGTAAAAAGAGGAATCTGTTCGCTGTAAGGTGTAAAAGGGTCTCTACCTGGTGTAGTGGTGCTACTGTGCGGCGTAATTTGAAGAATGGAGACTACTGTGCACCGTTTTAGGAATTGGTATTATTTTGTGGCCACACCCCTTCCCCACGAAGCCACGCCACTATGTATTTTTGCGCGCGCCTACGGCGCGCACTGCCCCTGTTTTGCATGCAGGGGTGGGGCTCCGATGCCGTTTCTTGCACACAGTGCTAAAATGTCTAGTTACGGCACTGTTGCTAGGTATCCATTTCTCTGGCCCTGAGCAGGTCCCCCTCACCAGATCCTCTCAAGGGGTGAGGGGGTGGACTTGGATGGGATGGGGGAGGGGGCCAAAGCATTTTGTCGCACCTGGGCCCACCGCTTGCTAGTTCCGCCACTGGTCGCCTGTACAACTTCTTCTTTCTACAGTGCATGCTGCTGTATGCTGAAGGTTCCAGGCTCCATCCTGTGTTTCCACGTGCTTCTCTGTTGCATTTCTTTCTGTTTATCATTCACTATTTCAAGTACCTCAATTTCACCTATCTGTAAGTACAGATAGGTGTGCCATCAGTCAAGTTGCATTCATTTCTTCAAGTATCTCAAGATCACCTGTTCGCAAGTACCGTGTGCCAGCAGTCAAGCTGCATTCATTTCTTCAAGTAACTCAAGTTCACCTGTTTGCAAGTACTGTGTGCCATCGGTCAAGCTGCATTCATTTCGTCAAGTATCTCAAGTTCACCTGTTCACAAGTACCATGTGCCATCACTCAAGCTGCATTAATTTCTTTAAGTATCTCAAGTTCACCTGTTTGCAAGTACCTTGTGCCATCAGTCAAGCTGCATTAATTTCTTCAAGTATCTCAAGTTCACCTGTTTTCAAGTACCATGTGCTATCGGTCAAGTATCATTCATTTCTTCAAGTGTCTCAAGTTCACCTATTTGCAAGTACCGTGTGCTATTGGTCAAGTATCATTCATTTCTTCAAGTGTCTCAAGTTCACCTTTTTGCAAGTACCATGTGCTATCAGTCAAGTATCATTCATTTCTTCTAGTGTCCCAAGTCCGCCTATTCTCAAGTATCATATGTCAGTAGTAAAGTGTAGTTTACCTCTTCAAGTATTTCAAGTTCATCAGCTCCCAAGCACCGAGTTTCCTGTAGTGTATTTTCTAGTACTCCAGTTCCCAAGTGTGAGGGGCTTCAACCTCTCCAGAGACTCTCTAATTTTTCAGTCTGTCACTAGTCAATTCTTTTTAAGATTCCTCAGCTATTTCCGAGTACCTGTCCAGGGGGCCACGACCTGCCTTCCGGAAGCAGCGAAACCCAAATCCTCATTAGAGGAGGTCACTGGTGAAAACCATCTGTTGGGTTAGACTCCACGCCTCAGGGCAGGTCTCGCCAACACTCATTATAGCAACACATGAGTAAGAGAGGAGGAGGCCCATGTCCAGCCTCCTCTGTTCGGGCCCCTTCCTCTCTGCTGGGAGCGCAGTACAGTCTGAGCACTAGAGGGCTCAGACTCTACTGCGCAAGAGCAGAACTCCGTGAAAATGGCCGCTGCTCCATTTTCACTGGGTTTTAACAGTGCCGGTGACATCGGCATGGGACTTCAGAGGGGGGAGTTTTTAAAAAATGGGTGCAGCGTGTGCGGTGTTGGCCACCCTGGACTCAGAGGCCCATGTGCACCACACACACTACACCCATTATAGATACGCCAGTGGCATAAGGTGTATAAGGAGCACTACTGTGTGGTGTAACATTTATAAGGAGCTCTACTGTGTGGTGTAAGGTGTATACAGAGCTCTACTGTGAGGTGTAATGTGTATAGGGAGCACTACTGTGTAGAGTAACGTGTATAAGGAGCACAACTGTATTGCGTAATGTGTATAAGGAGCTCTACTGTGTGGAGTAATGTGTATAAGGAGTACTACTGTGCGGTGTAAGGTGTATAAGGGGAATACATATGATATCCTGGCAGACAGAATGCAGGCTGTCAGTATAATGACAGCAGCATCCCGTCTGCCAGAATCGAGGCAGCGAGACCCCTCGCAGGCTTGCTGCGCTCACCACAGGTTATATTCCCATGGACCCACCAAACAAATGGGAATACCACAAGGTGGTCGGGATTCCGGGTGTCGTTATTGTATCGGCTGTCGGGATTCCGGCATTGGCCTCCTGAACGCCGGGATATATACAGCCTATATTTCAACTGCATCTCGTATAAGGAGCTCACCTGTGCGGTGTAATGTGAATAAGGATGCATTACTGTGTGGCATCTATGAAACGGTAGCACTATTGTGTGGCCATGCCCCTTCTCAATGAGACCACACCCCATTTTTTTAGGCACACCCTGCACCTATTTGGAATATGGGGGGAGGGGGCAATGCATATTGTTGCACCTGGGCACCACTCTCTAGTTGCGCCACTGGCATGATGCATCCTGCCCAATCAGTGGTGTAAGTTCATCCAAAACACACACAACTTACAGGGACTGGAGCCCGCAGTGAATTGGCAGAGCTCCATCTACGCTGTGTGACAATGGTCGGTGAGTCAAGGTCAGACGCACGAGATTCAGCCATCTGCAGCATTAAGAATCAGAGTTCTCTGGTGGGTCTCATCTCACAGTCCAGCAGCAGCAGCAGCGGGTGCACAATCACTTGCTGCAGCACAGGCCGAGCGGTACCAGGCGGGAGCCATCCTGTCCCCTGTTGCAGGTGTTAGCAGGTCTCCTGGGATGGAGCCAATTAATTATTCAGTAACATTTGTGCCGCATAGCTCTGCTGGAAGAGCAGTGGTCACACTTGGATCCTGCTCTGAAACACACAGGTGCTACTGTACATGCAAATGCCCCTTCAGGCCTTGGAGCCCGGAGGCAGGCATCTCTCGGGAGACGTGCTGCATTAGCATATTAGTGCTATTGCTGTTGCTTACTCTATAAATCAGGCCCATAGTCTAATAAACTGGTTCCAAATGACGATATAGCCTAATAAGCAGATACTTGCTGTCCCTGCTTTGTATCCTTTATCTAAATTATGTTGGGTGGAGGACCTACACTGCTTTGTTGTCACTATCAGATTTGGTGGGGAAAGGATAAACCTGTGACACTGCATTTACTCAACTCTGGATTAGAGATAACTAAATTTAGGTTGAATATGTAACATTACCCTCTGCAGATTGTTAACTCCAGATAAACTTGTCTCTTGTTAGCAGCACCAGGAATTCAATGCTTCTTTTCTATTTTTCCTAACAAATTTTTATATATATATATATATATATATATATATATATATATATATATATATATATACATATACATACATACATACAGCAGCATGTACGGCACTCTCCATAAGTAACAGTTCAAACCACTGATGCCTCCGTGAACAAGACGATTCACAGCATACAGACGTGGCACTCACGGTGAAATAAATGAAGTTTCACACCTCACACAAGATTTAACAGCAACGTTTCAGTGGTCTGCGCCACTGTCGTCAGGCTTTATTAACAGAAAAGCATACAACACATACCTTTATACCCCTCATGTGCATTCCCCACCCCCTTACAGGTGTCTCACACCTTGTGAATTAATTAAAAATCATTAAGCACACACTGAGCTGAAGAAACTAGCAGCCAGCACTCTGACAGCATAAAAGCTACACAGGACAGAGAATGTAATAAAGTTACAATATTACAAAATTGCAATGTAACAGACGTCTAGCTGCAAAAAGGAAACTATGTGTCCATCAAAATACACACACAGTTATAACAGTTCATTAATACTGTGCATGCAATCCAATTGCTACTTTACACTAATATCCTTATTTTAGAAAACCAGAAAAAGAAATCTGTTCATTGAAACCCCTAGGATGTATTACACCCAGCCTAGAGATCCATCTGGCCTCAAGTTGTAATAATTTCGTGGCCCTGTCACCACCCCTAATATCAAAAGGGACCTAGTCAATCATCCTATAGCGAATGCTATTAAGGGGATGTCTACATGTCGCAAAATGCCTCGCAACAGGCTGTTCACTTGTCCCTGCCTCCAATGCATTCCTAATGGCCGATCGATGCCCTGTCATACGCTCTTTAAATTTTCTTTCAGTCTTCCCAATGTAACTGAGCCCGCAAGGGCATAAGATTTGATAAACTACATGGGTGGAATTACATATTAGCAGAAGTTTAATCATGTTTTTTTTACCTGTATGCGGATGATAGAAGAAATCTCCTGCCAGTAAAAACTGACACGTTACACACGCACATCTAATACAGTCAACTCTTTTATGTGAACTAAGAAACTTCGTTTCTGTAGTCAAATTTACACCAGATCTGATTTTAGAGATGTCAGTTTTCATCAAATAATCTTTAAGATTTCTGCCACGTGAATAACATGGCATCAATCTTGAACCTGACAGTTGTAATTGTTTGTCTGTTTCAATAAGAGGCCAGTGTTTTTTGGCTACCCTAGTGATTATATCAGATTGTTTATTAAATTGATTCACCCAGGGGAACCTTGTCTGATGTTCTACTAGTGGTGTTTTTTTCCGCAGCAGATCCTCCCTGTTCAACAACATCACTTTAGTTTTGGCTGACATCAGTAATTCCTTTGCATAACCCCATGGCCAACAATTTTGTGATCAGACTATCAATTTATCTGTCAGCAGTTATTGCATCACTATTAACCCTACGTATTCGGATCATCTGTGCGTAGGGCAAGCCTCTTTTCAAAGAGGCCGGATGACAGCTTCGAGCGTGCAGTAGTTGATTACGGTCAGTGTGCTTGGAGAAGACAGAGGTAATTAATTTACCCTCACTGTAATTAATCTTAACATCTAAAAAACTATTTTCTGTTTGGCTTACAGTGAAGGTAAATTTAATAGGTCCAGTACCCAAATTATACTGTTCAATGAGAGACGTGAGTTCATTCACATCACCCCTCCAGAGAACGGGTGGTATTCATGTGACCGCCGGTCAGCTGACCGACAGTCACATGACCTCCTCCGTGAGCCGACGGCTCACTATCCCGATGGTCGGCATGCCGACCAACAGGGACTATTTCCACTCGTGGGTGTCCACGACACCCATAGAGTGGGAATAGAACCCGTGGCGACCGCAGGTCGCCACCGAGCCCGCAGCGTGGCGAGCGCAGCGAGCCCGCAAGGGGCTTGCTGCACTCGCCCCTCCCCGCCGGGATCCCGGCGTCGGTATGCTGCCGGGATCCCGGCGTCGGTAAGGTGACCGGCGGTCAGGAGACCGCCGGTCACCAGTACTACACCCCAGAGAACAAATAGATCGTCTATGTAGCAATTAAACAACACTTCATTAAGTCTAAATGCAGCATTGCTATAAAAAGCCTCTTCCTCTATGGCAAACATCACGATGTTGGCATATGTCAGTGCCACTAAAGAACCCATCGCACAGCCTTGGGTTTGTAGGTAGAATTGCTTGCCATAGAGGAAGAAATTGTTGGTAAGGATAAGTTCTAATAGCATCACAATCACCTCAATCTTACTCACTTCAAATACATTTTTCTTCATCAAAAACCGTTTGACCGCAGCCAGACACAACTCATGGGGGATGGACGTATAAAGGCTAACTACATCTATGGTTGCCAACCAACCATCCCCATGAGTTGGGTCTGGCTACGGTCAAACGGTTGCACAGTATTAATGAACTGTTATAACTGTGTGTATATTTTGATGGACACATAGTTTCCTTTTTGCAGCTAGACGTCTGTTACATTGCAATTTTGTAATATTGTAACTTTATTACATTCTCTGTCCTGTGTAGCTTTTATGCTGTCAGAGTGCTGGCTGCTAGTTTCTTCAGCTCAGTGTGTGCTTAATGATTTTTAATTAATTCACAAGGTGTGAGACACCTGTAAGGGGGTGGGGAATGCACATGAGGGGTATAAAGGTATGTGTTGTATGCTTTTCTGTTAATAAAGCCTGACGACAGTGGCGCAGACCACTGAAACGTTGCTGTTAAATCTTGTGTGAGGTGTGAAACTTCATTTATTTCACCGTGAGTGCCACGTCTGTATGCTGTATATACACTGCTCAAAAAAATAAAGGGAACACTTAAACAACACATCCTAGATCTGAATTAATGAAATATTCTTATTAAATACTTTGTTCTTTACATAGTTGAATGTGCTGACAACAAAATCACACAAAAATTATCAATGGAAATCAAATTTATTAACCCATGGAGGTCTATATTTGGAGTCACACTCAAAATTAAAGTGGAAAAACACACTACAGGCTGATCCAACATTGATGTAATGTCCATAAAACAAGTCAAAATGAGGCTCAGTAGTGTGTGTGGCCTCCACATGCCTGTATGACCTCCCTACAACGCCTGGGCATGCTCCTGATAAGGTGACGGATGGTCTCCTGGGGGATCTCCTCCCAGACCTGGACTAAAGCATCCGCCAACTCCTGGACAGTCTGTGGTGCAATGTGGCGTTGGTGGATGGAGCGAGACATGATGTCCCAGATGTGCTCAATTGGATTCAGGTCTGGGGAACGGGTGGGCCAGTCCATACCATCAATGCCTTCGTCTTGCAGGAACTGCTGACACACTCCAGCCACATGAGGTCTAGCATTGTCTTGCATTAGGAGGAACCCAGGGCCAACCGCACCAGAATATGGTCTCACAAGGGGTCTGAGGATCTCATCTCGGTACCTAATGGCAGTCAGGCTACCTCTGGCGAGCACATGGAGGGCTGTGCGGCCCCCCAAAGAAATGCCACCCCACACCATTACTGACCCACTGCCAAACCGGTCATGCTGGAGGATGTTGCAGGCAGCAGAACGTTCTCCTTGGCGTCTCCAGACTCTGTCACGTCTGTCATATGTGCTCAGTGAGAACCTGCTTTCATCTGTGAAGAGCACAAGGCACCAGTGGCGAATTTGCCAATTTTGGTGTTCTCTGGCAAATGCCAAACTTCCTGCACCACCACCTGTGGACGTCGGGCCCTCATACCACCCTCATGGAGTCTGTTTCTGATCATTTGAGTAGACACATGCACATTTGTGGCTTGCTGGAGGTCATTTTGCAGGGCTCTGGCAGTGCTCCTCCTGTTCCTCCTTGCACAAAGGCGGAGGTAGCGATCCTGCTGCTGGGTTGTTGCCCTCCTACGGCCTCCTCAACGTCTCCTGATGTACTGGCCTGTCTCCTGGTAGCGCCTCCATGCTCTGGACACTACGCTGACAGACACAGCAAACCTTCTTGCCACAGCTCGCATTGATGTGCCATCCTGGATGAGCTGCACTACCTGAGCCACTTGTGTCGGTTGTAGACTCATGCTACCACTAGAGAGAAAGCACCGGCAGCTTTCAAAAGTGACCAAAACATCAGCCAGAAAGCATAGGAGCTGAGAAGTGGTCTGTGGTCACCATCTGCAGAACAACTCTTTTATTGGGGGTGTCTTGCTACTTGCCTATAATTTCCACCTGTTGTCTATTCCATTTGCACAACAGCATGTGAAATTGATTGTCACTCAGTGTTGCTTCCTAAGTGGACAGTTTGATTTCACAGAAGTGTGATTGACTTGGAGTTACATTGTGTTGTATAAGTGTTCCCTTTACTTTTTTGAGCAGTGTATATAGATAGATAGATAGATAGATAGATAGATAGATAGATAGATAGATAGATAGATAGATAGATAAATGTATAGTGATGCTGTGTCCCAACAAATGTTCCAATAATTGTGTCATTTTTTAGTGCCAGTAGTACATTTGTAAACTTGATGGTAAATCATCCTGTATCCAATAGAACTGCTGACACATGTAAGAAGCTTTAAGTACAATTTTTGTTGACCCAATGGTACCTATGTCCAGGGGCCCTCATACTGCTTGTGATTGCTGACAAGACGATTACATACCATTGATGTAGCAAATCATCAGTCTACAGGGGGGTACACACGGAGCGATGATCACTTAATTTCTAAGCAATCTGACTAGATTGCTCAGAAATTAAGAACACATTGCTCCGTGTGTAGGGGTGCCGGCGACAGCTATGCACGGTCCCGCGTTTCGCTATCACCAGTGCTAGATTGGCCTGCTGTTCTGAGCGGGGGGAGACCTGTGTGCTTAGTGGTCTGTGATAGACGGCTCAGCACACATCTCCCTCCACATCTCCCCGTCAGTACGGCCCTTACCAAATTCAATCAATACACCACTCCTCACGCCTCTCTCTTGCCTACTAACTTATGATGCAAAATTGCATCTTTTCAACTGGTCAATAATGATTCTAAAAGTTGCCACCCATACCCAACTCGATTAGACTGTAGTTGAGCGAGTCCCTGCCTCTTGTGGTGATACATTTTTGTGTGTGGACTATGACTCAATGGTCTAACTCGCATTGCAGATCATAGAATATAAAAATGTCTTTGACTCCACCTGAGTGACTACCTGTGTCATATCACTAGCAGCCAGAAGACATTACATATGGCTTGCTGTCATTTACTGTATGTATGACTAGTTACCAGCCCATCCAAATATAACAGAACAACGTAACAGTAATATCAGCGCCGGCAAATGGAGCATCACTTAATTTTCTCTGTCAGGTGTCATCTGGTGGCCAGTGGCACACAAAACAATTCACCCTATAGAGGTGAGAAGCAGCGTTATCCTTTTATTATATAGGATAGTGCATTTTAGATATATTTTTTTCTACCCGAGCGGTTGTGGTATATTTTGTCAACATGAGAGTGTCGACATGTTCACAATGCTGACACTGGCCACATCAACATTCAAAAGGTAAACTGCGATTCATACAGTGTATGTCGCCTGTTAAGCTGTGTGTGCCATCCTGTCCTATTACAAATATATATACAAATGTATCTTCAATGAAGAAGTTTTGAATCCAAGGGGGAACTAATGTATATGTTCACATGTGGATGACACAGTCTTATAGAGTTGATAAGCTCAGAATCAGATATACTACTAATGTGACTGCTTGAGGAGACACCTCACACATTTCAATAATATATAACAACGTTATACACATAACCCATGGAGTAGTGAGAGCCTCAGTGGGCAATACTTTACACTGCTGTGGGAGTACATCTATGTCTATAAAAAAGGATGTATGTGTATATATATGTTCCAGCATAACTCTGGAATGCCTGGAGCAATTTACACCAAACTTGGTACACATATGACTTACAGTCTGGAATAAAATACTGTGGGGTAAGACACCTCTAGCACCCCTAGAGGTGGAGGTGGGTAGGGGGTGACTTGTAAAAATCCATAGTTTTCGGGGTCGCTGAGATAAATAGGGACACTCCCGATAATGTTTCAGTCCAAGTTCAGCCCCCCATCAGCATGGGGGGTGAGAAGGGGTAGTGAACTTAAACTTGAAGATGGGCGCAATAGCACCCCTAGGGGTGGGAGTGGGAAGGGGGTGACATGTAAAAATCCACAGTTTTTGGGGTTGCTGAGATGAATAGTGACACTCCCAATGCCTTTTAAGTCCAAGTTCAGCACCCATCAGCATGGGGGGTGAGAAGGGGTGAAAAATAAAATGCACAAAATGACCGACAGTGTCAAATCCGTAGTTTTCAGGGTCACTATCACAAAATCTCCTGAACCATAAGGACATTTGGACAGTAGCTTGCCTTTGTGACGCAGGCACCCACCAAGAATGGATTTTTCAAAATTCCACCCACATAGGGGTTAAAAGGGGTGAGATGATTATTGGAATTCCCCCCTCACAGAGGAGAGTCATGGTGCCGGCGATACCAAGTCCCGGAGGGGGAAGGACACAATGCTCTGTTCCTGGAAAGTATGATAGTCAGCAACTGTGTATCTGCTGTGTAAAGGGTACCAACAGCTCTCCCAGTGACCTTAAGTGTTGTGCAAAAATCTTCACCTTTTTACCTCAAAGGACGAGCCCTAAGGAGAGTGAGAAGATAAGCAAGGAGACCTAGGGCCCTTTGAAAATAGAGTCAGCCTGCAAACCTTACATATTTAACATACAGCAGGTGGAACTTGGCTTGTCGTTCTAGCATTTACAGCATTGAGCAGGGCAGCATCAGAGGCAGGACGGGGCAGAGAAGGAGGCGGATTATTCTCCTCAGCACCAACAGTTTTGATAGCATCAATCTGGCGTAAAGGTGTAGCCTGACAAAGATTGGCATTATTCTTTAAAATCCGTAGCGAAGCACAGGTATTCAGCTAGTATCTTATAAATGAAGTCTGTCTGTTTGCTTGTCTGATGGAGATAAACTCTGAAACCACTGAACCAATTATGATGCTGTTTTCATCAGTGCATAGGTAATTTTCCCAGGCAGGTTTTAGGCAAAGTATAATCGCGATCGTTCGTCAGAGGGCCGTGGGCAGGGACTTTATATAAAGGTGTGTTATAATGACAGAAATCCCACTAACATGGTTGGACACACCAGATCACATGACCATGCATTTTTTCGCAATGATCGCACACCTGAATTACTTCCAGTTGTCACCAAAACCCCATCACAGAGCCACAGCTGTATCACTCACAATTGACAGCAGCACATTGCAGCCTCCTGACAGCAGAACATCCCTGCCTCGATGACAGTAGCACATCACAGAAACATATAATTTGGCGGCAGATAAGAACTACTTGGCCCATCTAGTCTGACCCTTTTATTAATCATTTGGGCAATCTCAAACCCTTTTGGACCTTAGGGGGACATTTACTAAGCAGTGATAGGAGCAGAGAAGTGAGCCAGTGGAGAAGTTGACTATGGCAACCAATCAGCACTGAAGTAACATCTAAAATATGCATACTTTAAAATTATACAGAGCTGCTGAGTGGCTGATGGGGCAACTTCACCACTTGCTCATTTCTCCACTCTTATCACTTCTTAGTACATGTCCCCCTTAGTTCTTTGTAAGGATATTCATCTGCATATCCCAAGCAAGTTTGAGTTGCTCTTTTGACTTAGCTTCTACAACCTCTGATGGGAGACTATTCCACTTATCCACTACCCTTTCCGTGAAGTAATTTTTCCTTAAATTTCCCCTGAACCTATCGTCCACCATTCTCAGTGTAAGTCCTTGAGTTCTAATACTTCTCTTCCTTTGAAGAATGTTTCCCTCCTGAACTTTGTTAAACCTCTTGATGTAGTTGAAAGTTTCTATCATGTCCCCCCTTTCTCTTCTCTGATCCAAACTATGCATGTTACTATCTTTTAGTCTTTATGGGTAAGTTTGGTAATGTAGGCCATGCTCCATTTTAGTTGTCCTTCTTTGTACACTCTCTTATGTATTTATGTCCTTCTGGAGATACAGTGTCACTAGCCGCGGTCTGTGTCTTCCACAGCGTACAATAATGCTCGGTGACTGGGATTCTTGCGAACTTCTGCTCCCCAGCTGCCAGCTCCATGGCAACCTGGACACTGAGCCAATGCGATGATCGGGGTTGCTAGGAAGCAGAGACACTGGGGAACTTCCACCCGAAAGCTTCTGTGAGTTGCCTGGTTTCACGGACTCCGGGCACTCACAGGAAGGCTGCAGGACGTGCAGTAGGGCAGCTGTAGGGGATTTTTAATTAGGGGAGGCTTGGTTGTGCAGCATTCCTGATTGGTTCACGCCCATGCTCCCTTTATACTCTTTGCCTGCCTCTCACTCCTTGCTGGTCAAAGTTCCTGGTTGCAGTGGGAGCCCTTGTCTTTAGGGTCTAGCTCTTGCTTGTGGATACCTTTGCCTTATTATCATCCTCTGCATTCCTGTGTCCAGCCCTGTGTCAGTTGCATTGTCTGTCATGTTGTTTATTTGTAATTTCTCCTGCATATCTTTAGTACTCCCACTACCTGTTGGTAGGAGGGGCCAGCCACCAGGAGGTAGCATGACGTCAGGACTTATGTTGAGCAGATGTTATGGAACTCTAGCACTATTCATGTGAGACCCCTAGAGCCAATGTAAGGGTCTTCTGCCAATAACAGCCCCCTGCTGTTCCCTTAGTGCTTTATGAGCATACAGGTTGCCACCTGGACTTAAACCTCAAGCAGTAGGGGCTCACACAATAGGCTAGAGACCAACAGTAATGAACAGGAACTTTGCTTACTGGAATACAGAGGGTTAAGTTCCAGTGTTTTCGTGCTCTCATTTTCTTATTAACACTCTAGTCCATATTATACCTGCCTCTTCTGTGTCTGGGACACACCTGTCTTTACATTTTTAGCTCACCCGACTTTCCCTGTCACTGTAGTGCCATTCTTTTTGTCTTGTCTTATATTATATATTACCAGTAAACATATCATGCCTTATGGGAAAAGTGGCTATTATAGTTAAGAAAACCTGTTGGTGAGTTCTACAAGTTTTAACCCAGGGTGTACAAGGGTCACTGCCCAGAAGATCTCCGGAACCTCAGCCTCCTCGGAAAGAAGATTCTTCAGTCGTAACATACAGTCTCCAGAACTGAACACAGTATTCTAGATGAGGATGTACCAATGACTTACACAGTTGCATTATTACTTCTTTCTCTTATGTCCTAGAGGATGCTGGGGACTCCGTAAGGACCATGGGATATAGACGGGCTCCGCAGGAGACATGAACACTATAAAGAACTTTAGATGGGTGTGCACTGGCTCCTCCCTCTATGCCCCTCCTCCAGACCTCAGTTAGATCCTGTGCCCAGAGGAGACTGGGTGCATTACAGGGGAGCTCTCCTGAGTTTCTCTGAAAAATAATTTTGTTAGGTCTTTTATTTTCAGGGAGCACTGCTGGCAACAGGCTCCCTGCATCGTGGGACTGAGGAGAGAGAAGCAGACCTACTTAAGTGATAGGCTCTGCTTCTTAGGCTACTGGACACCATTAGCTCCAGAGGGTTGGAACGCAGGTCTCACCCTCACCTTTCGTCCCGGAGCCGCGCCGCCGTCCTCCTCACAGAGCCGGAAGATAGAAGCCGGGTGAGTATAAGAAGAAAGAAGACTTCAAAGGCGGCAGAAGACTTCAGATCTGCGCGCCATTGCTCCCACACACAACACACACAGCGGGCACTGAAGGGTGCAGGGAGCAGGGGGTGCGCCCTGGGCAGCAATAATAAACCTCTAGGGACTGGCTCATATATATATAGGCTGCGGAGCCAGTATATTATATAATCCCCCGCCAGTATAGTAAATTTGAGCGGGACCGAAGCCCGCCGCTGAGGGGGCGGAGCTTGATCCTCCAGCACTAACCAGCGCCATTTTCTCCACAGCACACTGCAGAGAAGCTGGCTCTCCGGACTCTCCCCTTCTGAACACGGTGACAGAGGGCAAAAAAAGAGGGGGGGGGGCACTTTTGATTGGCGCAGTGAGTGTATATTTATATATATTTATATAAAAGCGCTGTTTTGTCTGGGAATTTTGTTTCCAGTGTCAGTTGGCGCTGGGTGTGTGCTGGCATACTATCTCTCTGTCTCTCCAAAGGGCCTTATTGGGGAACTGTCTCCATATAGATATATTCCTGAGTGTGTGGGGGTGTCGGTACACGTGTGTCGGCATGTCTGAAGCGGAAGGCTCATCTAAGGAGGAGGTGGAGCAGATGATTGTGGTGTCCCCGTCGGCAATGCCGACACCTGATTGGCTGGATATGCTGAATGTTTTAAATGCAAATGTGTCTTTATTACATCAGAGGTTGGACAAAGCAGAGTCCACGGATAGAACAGGGAGTCAATCCATGGCTTTGGCTGTGTCACAGGGCCCTTCAGGGTCTCAAAAACGTCCCCTGTCCCAAGTAGCAGACATTGATACCGACACGGATTCTGACTCCAGTGTCGACTACGATGATGCGAGGCTACACCCAAGGGTGGCCAAGAGTATTCATTATATGATTATTGCAATAAAGGATGTTTTACATATCACAGATGACCCCTTTGTCCCTGACAAGAGGGTACACATGTTTAAGGAAAAGAAACCTGAGGTAACCTTTCCCCCATCTCATGAGCTGAACGCGTTATTTGAAAAGGCTTGGGAAACTCCAGACAAGAAACTGCAGATTCCCAAAAGAATTCTTATGGCGTATCCTTTCCCTGCGCAGGACAGGTTACGGTGGGAATCCTCACCCAGGGATGTACAAGGCGTTAACACGCTTGTCCAAAAAGGTGGCGCTACCGTCTCCAAACACGGCAGCCCTCAAGGATCCTGCTGATCGCAGACAGGAAACTACCTTAAAATCTATTTATACACGTACGGGGGCCTTGCTCAGACCGGCAATAGCGTCGGCTTGGGTTTGTAGCGCTGTTGCGGCTTGGACGGATACTTTGTCAGCGGACATTGATACCCTGGATAGGGATACCATTTTGTTGACCTTAGGTCACATTAAAGACGCAGTCTTATATATGAGAGATGCTCAGAGAGACATTGGTCTGCTAGGTTCGAGGGCCAACGCCATGGCGATTTCTGCTAGGCGAGCCTTGTGGACCAGCCAATGGACGGGTGATGCCAACTCAAAGAAGCATATGGAAGTTTTACCTTACAAAGGTGAGGATTTATTTGGGGAAGGTCTCGCGGACCTGGTTTCCACAGCTACCGCGGGCAAATCTACTTTTTACCTTATGTTTCCCCACAGCAAAAGAAAACGACGCAATATCAGAGATGCAGTCCTTTCGGTCGCATAAGTCCAGAAGAGGTCGGGGCTCTTCCTTTCTCACCAGAGGTAAGGGTAGAGGGAAAAGAATGCCTGCTACGGCTAGTTCCCAGGAGCAGAAGTCCTCCCCGGCTTCTACTAAATCCACCGCATGACGCTGGGGCTCCACTGAGGGAGTCTGCGCCGGTGGGGGCACGTCTTCGACTCTTCAGCCAGGTCTGGGTTCAGTCAGACGTGGATCCTTGGGCAAGGGAAATTGTATCCCAGGGTTACAAGCTGGAATTCGAAGACGTGCCTCCTCGCCGGTTTTTCAAATCGTCTCTACCAGCTTCTCCCCCAGAGAGGGAGATAGTTTTAGCTGCAATTCAAAAACTGTGTCAACAACAAGTGGTTGTCGAGGTTCCCCTAGTTCAACAGGGGAAGGGGTACTATTCAACCCTATTTGTGGTCCCGAAACCGGATGGGTCGGTCAGACCCATTCTAAATTTAAAATCCCTAAATCTGTCTTTAAAAAAGTTCAAATTCAAGATGGAATCACTCCGGGCAATTATCTCCAGCCTGGAGGGGGGGGGGGGGGGGATTTTTTGTGTCACTGGACATAAAGGACGCATACCTTCATGTCCTCATATATCCCCCTCATCAGGCGTACCTGAGATTCACTGTACAGGACTGTCATTAACAGTTTCAGACGTTGCCGTTTGGGCTTTCCACGGCCCCGAGGATTTTCACCAAGGTAATGGCGGAAATGATGGTGCGCCTGCACCGGCAGGGAGTCACAATTATCCCATACTTGGACGATCTCCTGATAAAGGCGAGATCGAGAGATCAGTTGCTGAAAAGCGTGGCGCTCTCCCTGAGAGTGCTGCAGCAACATGGCTGGATTCTGAATCTACCAAAGTCACAGTTGGTTCCAACAACTCGGCTATCTTTCTTAGGCATGATTCTGGACATGGAACAAAAGAGGGTTTTTCTCCCAATGTAAAAAGCCCAGGAGCTCCAGAACATGGTCAGAGACCTGTTAAAGCAGAAAAGAGTGTCAGTCCATCAATGCACTCGAGTACTGGGGAAAGTGGTGGCGACCTACGAGGCCATCCCCTTCGGCAGGTTTCATGCGAGGACGTTTCAGTGGGACCTTCTGGACAAGTGGTCCGGGTCCCATCTTCAAATTCATCAGAAAATAAGCCTGTCCCCCAGGGCCAGGGTGTCTCTCCTGTGGTGGCTGCAGAGTGCTCACCTTCTAGAGGGTCACAGGTTCGGCATTTAAGACTGGGTTCTGGTAACCACGGACACGAGCCTCCGAGGATGGGGAGCAGTCACACAAGGAAGAAACTTTCAGGGGATATGGTCAAGCCAGGAGGCTTGTCTACACATCAACGTACTGGAATTGAGGGCCATATACAACGGCCTACGTCAAGCGGAGAATCTTCTTCGCAACCTACCGGTTCTGATTCAATCAGACAACGTCACAGCCGTGGCTCATGTAAACCGCCAAGGCGGAACAAGGAGCAGAGTGGCAATGGCGGAAGCCACCAGGATTCTGCGCTGGGCGGAAAATCACGTAAGCGCTTTGGCAGCAGTTTTCATTCTGGGAGTGGACAACTGGGAAGCAGACTTCCTCAGCAGACACGATCTCCATCCAGGAGAGTGGGGACTTCATCAAGAAGTTTTTGCAGAGATAACAAGTCATTGGGCACTGCCTCAAATAGACATGATGGCGTCATGCCTCAACAAGAAGCTTCGGAGGTATTGTGCCAGGTCAAGGGACCCTCAGGCAGTAGCAGTGGACGCCCTGGTGACACCGTGGGTGTTTCAGTCGGTCTATGTGTTCCCTCCTCTTCCACTCATCTCAAAGATATTGAGAATCATAAGACGAAACAGAGTGCAGACAATACTCATTGTTCCAGATTGGCCTCGAAGGGCCTGGTATTCCGATCTTCAGGAAATGCTCACAGAAGATCCGTGGCCTCTTCCTCTCAGAGAGGACCTGTTGCAACAGGGGCCCTGCGTGTTCCAAGACTTACCGCGGTTACGTTTGACGGCATGGCGGTTGAACACCGAATCCTAGCTGAGAAAGGCATTCCGGAAGAAGTCATCCCTACTCTGATGAAGGCTAGAAAGGAGGTGACGGCGAAACATTTTCACTGTATCTGTAGAAAGTATGTATCTTGGTTTGAATCCAAGAATGCTCCTATGGAAGTTTTCCATCTGGGCCGTTTTCTCCACTTTCTACAGACAGGAGTGGATATGGGCCTAAAATTAGGCTCCATTAAGGTACAGATTTCGGCCCTACCAATTTTTTTTCAGAAGGAATTGGCTTCTCTCCCAGAAGTCCAGACTTTTGTAAAGGGAGTGCTGCACATACAGCCTCCTTTTGTGCCTCCAGTGTTACAGTTCCTAAAATCTCACTGGTTTGAACCTCTTCAAACGGTTGAATTAAAATTTCTCACTTGGAAGGTTATCATGTTGTTGGCCTTGGCATCTGCAAGGCGGGTGTCTGAATTGGCGGCTTTGTCTCACAAAAGCCCCTATCTGATTTTCCATGTGGATGGAGCAGAATTAAGGACTCGTCCTCAATTTTTGCCTAAGGTGGTTTCATCGTTTCATATGAACCAACCTATTGTGGTACCTGTGGCTACGAATGACTTGGAGGATTCCAAGTCCCTGGATGTAGTCAGGGCCTTAAAAATGTATGTAGCCAGGACGGCTCGGGTTAGGAAAACAGAGGCACTGTTTGTCCTGTATGCAGCCAACAAGGTTGGCGCTCCTGCTTCTAAGCAGACTATTGCTCGCTGGATCTGTAACACGATTCAGCAGGCTCATTCTACGGCTGGATTTCCGTTACCAAATTCGGTAAAGGCCCATTCCACTAGGAAGGTGGGCTCTTCTTGGGCGGCTGCCCGAGGCGTCTCGGCATTACAGCTTTGCCGAGCGGCGACTTGGTCGGGTTCAAACACTTTTGTTAAATTCTACAAGTTTGATACCTTGGCTGAGGAGGACCTCATGTTTGCTCAATCGGTGCTGCAGAGTCATCCGCACTCTCCCGCCCGGTCTGGAGCTTTGGTATAATCCCCATGGTCCTTACGGAGTCCCCAGCATCCTCTAGGACGTAAGAGAAAATAAGATTTTAAACCTACCGGTAAATCTTTTTCTCCTAGTCCGTAGAGGATGCTGGGCGCCCGTCCCAGTGCGGACATATTTCTGCAAGGCTTGTATATAGTTATTGCTTACATAAGGGTTATGTTACAGTTAAGATCAGGTGTTGGCTGATGCTGTTTTGTTCATACTGTTAACTGGTTGTGTATATTCCATGTTATATGGTGTGGATGGTATGGGCTGGTATGAATCTTGCCCTTAGATTAACAAAAATCCTTTCCTTGTACTGTCCGTCTCCTCTGGGCACAGTTTCTCTAACTGAGGTCTGGAGGAGGGGCATAGAGGGAGGAGCCAGTGCACACCCATCTAAAGTTCTTTATAGTGCCAATGTCTCCTGCGGAGCCCGTCTATACCCCATGGTCCTTACGGAGTCCCCAGCATCCTCTACGGACTAGGAGAAAAAGATTTACCGGTAGGTTTAAAATCGTATTTTCTTTCTGCTGCTGATTCCTCTCCCAATGCAGCCAAGCATCTGACTTGCCTTCCTCATTGCTTTGTTACATTGATTACCTGCCTTTAAGTCACCTGAAATAACGACTCCTATATCCCTTTCCTGTGCATGTATTAAAAATATGTTTCCATAATTAGGAGGCCCCTTAGAGGCTGGTAATCTTTCATAATTTTTTAATTAAAAAATACAGCTCATTTGAGCAACATATATGTCTTAAATGTATCCTGTTTATCTATCAAAATAAAGAATGTATATTTGTTCTTCATAGGCTTATACATGGCTTGATGGATCTGGACCAAACTTGGTACAAATACCTTTCATCAATCTTATAATACTGGTGGGGTTTCAACTGAGAAAAAAAACCCACCCATTTCGGACCAGGGCCATATATCTGAGTTGTATATCAAATTCATTGGTCTATTTGTTTGTTTGTCTGGTTATGCATTCAGACACCCATGCACTGACTTGGATGAAACCAACGCAAGTGGTCCGGGTGGATACTGGCCAGGTGTTAGGGGGGTTAGGGTCCAGGTTGGACCTCCCATTGTTGTACGCTGGCCACTGGATGAATTTTAAAGAAAAGTTCAGAGTGGAAATGTTGCATCCCTGAAGACATACTAGGGGGTTGGGGTCCCAGTCAGACCTCCCGTTGGTGTACGCTGGCCAGAACTTCGATCTGGAGAGCCTGTTCTGGGCCTGCCACTGATGAGAACATCACAGAGTGGTAACATTGGAACCCAGAAGACATACTAGGGGGTTGGAGTTCCAGTCGGACATCCCATTGGTGTACACTGGACAGAACATTAACCAGATGAGCCTGTGTTGGGGCTGCCACTGGATAGATTTGGATGAAAATATCACAGAGTAGTAACACTGGAACCCATAAGACATTCTAGGGGGTTGGAGTCCCAGTCGGACCTCCCATTGGTGTACACTGGCCAGAATTTTGAACCAGGGAGCCTGCTCTGAGCTTTCAACTGGATTGATTTGGATGAAAACTCAGAGTGGTAACACTGAAAGCCAGAAGATATACTAGGGGATTTGGGTCCCAGTCAGACCTCCCGTTGGTGTATAATGGGGAGAAGTTTGACCCGGGGAGCCTGTTCTGGGCCTGCCACTGGATGAATTTGGATGAAAATTTTAATGAACTGTTATAACTGACAGAAATAATCATAATTCAATGACCTGAAATAACTGACTGAAATAACCATATATCAATGAACTAAAGTAACTGACAGAAATGGAGGAGGGAAGACAAAAAATGCTGTGTACCCGAAAGCCTTGAAATAGCAACATTGATAACAGAAGGAAATCTTTAAACCCATCTTACAATGGAAAAGTGATTATAAACTGAACAGAAAGAAATGCTGGGGATCAGGGCTACTGGCGACATCATAAAAACAAAAACGACACTGGGTTGCCACCTCATGGGTGTGTTGGAAAAGCTACTCAGCTACTATTTATTTTTAATGTTGACAGTTACATCCAACTCATTGATAACTTAATAACTGTAAAATGTATACCTGGGCAACGCCGGGTACTTCAGCTAGTAACAGATTAAATGTTCATTATTAATACTTTGTTGAGAGTCCTTTGACCACCTGAAGACTGGAACCCATGAACATCACCAAATGCTGGGTTTCCTCCTTTGTTATGCTACACCAGGCCTTTACTGCAACTGTCGTCAGTTGTTGTTTGTTCGTGGGCCTTTCTGCCTTTAGTGTTGTCTTAAAAAAGTGAAATGCATACTCAGTTGGGTTGAATTCAGGTGATTGACTTGGCCATTACAGAATATTCCACAAATTTACTTTAAAAAACTGTTATGTTTTCCCCCAGGAGTGCAGCGAAATCACAAAGTCCAGATGTAGTGAATATGAAAATAAGTTTATTTTAGGAGAACACATGTGGCAGGAAATGCAGGTAAATTTGGATGCACATAATTAGTGGTGACCCCTAGAGGCAGAGAAACATACTACAAGAAAACATGGCAGAACAGAACAAACACGTAACTGTGTAACTCCTGATTTACTTTTGCAGTATGTTTTGGGTAAGTGTGGTATAACAGATATACAGTGTCTAGTTAGACAGTCAATAGATAGAGACCACATGTTAGATGGTCAAAAGGTAGACCAGAAAAAAGTAGATAGTACAAAAGGTAGACAGGGTCAAAGGGTTGACATGAAAATGGTCGACATAAGAAAGGTAGACAACATTTGTTTTTTTCCATTTTTGTGGTTTGTGTGGATAGTTTTGTCATCTGTGACCCCCAGTTGTAGAAAGGCATCCCCTTCGCAGGTCTTGCTTTGCTCGCCACGCTTCGGGCTTGGTGGCTTGCTGCACTCGCCACAAGGTTTATAACCTGCTCTATGCTGACATGGATAGAGAAGGTATGAATAAGGCCAAATACATGTAAAATTGCAAAATAAACAATGTGTCTACCTTTTTTATGTTGACCATTTTCACGTCGACATTTTGACCCTGTCAACATTTTGTACTGTCTACCTTTTTCATGTCGACCTTTTGACCCTGTCGACCTAATGTCCGTCTAACATAGGAGGGGGAAATGTAATAGGGTGTGTGAATCAGAAAGTTAGAGATTTTGGTAAAATTCTCCTGTTTTTTAAAGTGGCAATCATTTACATGGCAAAATCATCATGGTTTTGCCATGTAAATGACTGCCACTTTAATAAAATCTCTCACTTTCTGATTCTCACACCCTATTACAATTTCTCCATGGTGTCTACCTATTGACTATCTAACTAGACACTATCTATCATCTGGATACCGTTTTGGGTTATTCTTCATATGTACTGTGAAGCACCGTCTATTCAACTTTGCAGAATTTGACTGAATCTAAGTAGACAGTATAGGTGGCATGTAATAGTGTCCAAGTTTGCTGGAGGTGCGGGATGGTGTCCAAACTCATACTTTTTTTTTTTAAAGCAGCAGTCATTTATATCTCTATACACTTCATAATTCACCTGGTTGCTCCTGTTTTCTGTCCCATCATTGATAAACACTAGTGACTGAGTAATTGGAAACTATACAGGAACAGGCCATCACACTGCCTCCACAGTGTTTTACAGAAGATGTGGTATGGTTTGTATCATAAACCATTCCAAGCTTTCTCCATACTTTTTTCTTCCTATCATTCAGGTGCATATTGATCTTAAGGCCTAATTCAGCATGAGTTGTAGTTTTGTGAAACTTTGCAAAACTACAATTCATTCCACTAGCATGGGGGGGGGGGGGGCATCCTGCACAGGGCAAGGCTGTCCCACGTGCCGGGTCCTACCCCCTGCTAAAACGCAAGCGCTTTTCTAAACAACAAAGCGCTAGCATGTTTAGGGTAGCCCCCAGCCTCCGCAGCCTAGCTGCGAAGGCATTTGCTGGGCTGCCATGTTTTGGGTTGCAGCGGCTGTGTGTGACATCATGCAGCTGCCGCGGCCAGCCCCTGCATTGTCTAGACTGCGCCCCACCCAATGCCGCAATGCAGCACCCACCCCCCAATCGCCAAATAGTGATTTCCACACTTCAGCGTTCTATGCTGATTCGCCCCCTTAGTTTCGTCTGTCCAAAGAATGCTGTTACAGAACTGGGCTGGCTTTTTTAGATTTTTTGGGGCAAAGTCTAATCTGGACTTTCTATTTTTGAGGTTCATGAATGGTTTGCCCCTCGTTATTTGCTTTTGTGCATAATAATATCCCTTCCTCCGGCAGAGTGTTCTTCACTTGGCTGGATGTTGTGAAGGGGTTCACTACGGGTGGCCGGCGGTCGGGCTCCCGGCGACCAGCATCCCGGCGCCGGGAGCCCGACCGCCGGCTTACCGACAGCTTGGCGAGCGCAAATGAGCCCCTTGCGGGCTCGCTGCGCTCGCCACGCTACGGGCACGGTGGCGCGCTACGCGCGCCACACTATTTTATTCTCCCTCTATGGGGGTCGTGGACCCCCACGAGGGAAAATAATTGTCGGTATGCCGGCTGTCAGGCTCCCGGCGCCGGTATACTGAGCGCCGGGAGCCCGACCGCCGGCAAACAGAAGACCACCCGTTGTGAAGGTGTTATGCAAACTAGGCAAGCACAAGGAATAGGCTAAGGTGGGAACAGAAATAATAGTACAGAGGCTGTAGGTAAATACACAGAGAGAAAAGGTAATGGCTGAAGCTGGGAGAGGAATAAAGCAGATTGAGAATCCTAGGTCCAGAAAAAAGGAAGAATAGCAGATTGATGCAATGCACAGTGCCATATTAAACCCTGTGAAGGCCCCTAGGCAGTCGAAATCTCAGGGCCCCCCTCACAAATTATCTCCTAATATGTTTTTCATTTTACCAACCAACAGTCTACGATCTGGAAATTGTAATGTGAATCTGATGTCTACGGTTTATATACTTTTAGGGGTATATTCAATTTGTGACAGTCGGAAAAACAGCACTTTTCCACAGTTTTAGGATGCATTCGACCTATTCAATGAAAGTGCCGTTTTTCGACTACTGAAAAAAACAGCACTTGTCGAAAAACATGTGGATCGGCGAGTCACTTTGCTGCTGATGCAGATTCAACTTGTAATCAAGTCGAATCTGCATTTGTCGGAATGCTGCCCATTTCCAGCCAGCATCGAATAGTGACGTGTCGGAGCCTCTCCGTCGGAGAGGATGCGACATCAATTGAATATACCTGTAAGTTGTTAATGGAAACATTACATTAATACAGTATATCCTCTGTAGAGACTTTAACGTAAAGTTTTCATTTCTTTGCGTTGATTTACTTTTTCTATCTTGTGGAAACAATTTAAGAAAGCAGGATTATAATTCTCTTTCAAGATCAAACTGCAGAAAAAGAGAAAAAGAATGTCTCTTTGTTGGCGCACTAAGTTGAAATAAAATATAACCTTTATTTAAATTGGTTAAAATCACATTGTCATGAAATATGGACCAGGGGCCTTATTCAGCTTTGTTAGCAAACTAAAAAAAGTTAGCAACTGGGCAAAACAATGCTTCACTGCAGGTGGGGCAGATATAACATGTGCAGAGAGCTATAGATTTGGGTGGGGTGTATTCAAACTGAAATCTAAATTGTAGTGTAGAAATAATGCAGCCAGTATTTACCCTGCACAGAAACAATATAACCCACCGAAATCTAAATCTTTCTGCACACGTTATATCTGCCCCACCTGCAGTGCACATGATTTTTCCAAAATAGTTTTTTTTGGTTTGCTAACAAACCTGCATAACCCCCTATATCAAACATACAAACAATCAAAACTGCTTAGTGTAATAAAATAAATTGAAGGCTTGCTATCTGTAAAATATAATTGTAATTATTCAACCATTTAACCTATAAGGTATATTACCACAAGAGTAAAGGTGCATACACAAGGAAAGATTTTGTCTATGAGAGATTTTGACTGAGCGTTTTCCCTTGAACTGGCAGTAGGAGATTTTGACTGACTTTTCCAGCGATTCTGACTAACTTTACCAGCGATTTTGGCTATGGGCGATTTTTGCTAACTCATTTAAGCAAGGGGATGCTTTTTCTTTTTCAGCGACCTAGCCAAAATTGACTTGCCTGCACAGTCTATTTTTAGCAGCAATAGCGACCTGGCGGGGACGCGCATCGCTATCGCTGGCTGTGTACACATGGAGAGATATGCACTAACTTTCCGAGTGATTTTGACTATATAGTCAAAATCGCTCAGCTATATCGCTCCGTGTGTATGGACCTTAAGATTAAATCAAGACACCAATTTGCACCCTCCCCACACACACCAATTGGAGCAGACAGGTCCCTGCTCATTATGCCTCCTCCCAGTCAGTGTTTGCTCCCCAATCTGTCCCAGACGATTATAGTTATACTAGTGTATTGATTATTATTTATATAGCACACACATATTCTGCAGCGCTTTGCAGGGAATATTTGGCCATTCACATCAGCCCCTTCCCCAGTGGAGCTTACAAGCTATACTCCCTACCACATGTACACATTCACGCTAGGTTAATTGGCTCCCAACAAAATTAACCCTAGTATATTTTGAAATGTGGGAGGAAACCCATGCAAGTACGGGGAGAATAGACAAACTCCACACATTTAGGGCCATAGTGGGAGCTGAACCCATGACCTGAGTGCTGTGAGGGAGTAACGCTAACCATTACACCATCCATGCTGCCCTTAAAACCACACCTGGCAGGTATCTAGTCATAGCATTGCATTTTCAGTGGAAATCAGAAAAGCCTTCCCGACTCCATGATTTGTTGCCAAGCTCCCTCCGACATGCCGGGACCTTGTGGCTGCTTTGGTTGCCTAGTGGTAATTCTGTTACTGCATGGCGGAGAGTTCGCTAACTTAATTGTCAGACTAAAGGAGTCACACTAAAGGCACTGATATATAGTCAATGCAGTCACTGACTGAGGGGTGCAGTAATGGATATTATAAGGGATGGGGGGACCTGCTAATAGGGGATGGCCAATGTGTTACAATCAGTGTGTGTGCGCGTGTGTGGGTGTGTGTGTGGGGGGGGAGGGAGGTTGCAATGATATATAATGCAGGCAGCCATACCTTATAATACTTATTATTATACCTAATTACATTAGTGTTGACTGTATTATATATGATTGCCACCAGAGCCGTAACTAGACTTTTTGGTGCCCTGTGCCACAAAGAGAATTGGTGCCCCCCCACATTTTTCCTATAAAGACATAAGGCGCATGCCCTCGCGGTGAAGAGGCATGACAAAATTGACACACACACACAAACACACAGTGCCGTTTCTTGTGGCGGATAAGCCATGCAACCACACAGGGCACCCACCACGGCACTTTGTCCCCTTACAGGCTCCCCTCCTCCCTCCTCTTCCTGAGTACTCCACTCAGGGGGCGGAATTTCGAGGAATGATGCAGTTGAGTCGTGATGTCATGATGCAATCGTGTCATTCAGCGAAACTCCACCCCCTGAGCGGAATACTCAGAAAGAGGAGACAGGGGGATGGCAAGATTCCATTTCCAAGGCTGAGACAGAGCATTACGGGGGCGCGAATTCAAAATGGGGGCGTGGTGGTGCAAACGGTGGGCGTGACGAGGGCGTGATGGGGGCAGCTGCGTGACATCACATGCAGCCGCTGCGATCACTAAAATGGGGGCGGGCCTCCTGGGCCAGGAGGAGGCTGCCATATTTTTTACTATTGTGCTGAAATTGCGGGTGCAACCGCAATTTCAGTGTGTTTATGGGGGGAGGCAGCGGGTAGCATGCAGGGTGGCCTTGCCCATTATGCAATCCTTACTGAATCAGGTTCTATGTTACATCTCTTATCCTTTTCCCCAGTCAACAGAGAGAACACTTATATTCCAGAAACTTATTTATATTGCATAGCTAATTCCCTATGTGTGTTTTACATATGCAATTAGCACCTACAGGTATCTGAAAGCATGTTAAATAGTTCATATAAGTAAGATTTAGGCATAGTAGCGGCCATAACTGCTTGACACGTTTTGTTTACACTTTATCACATTGCCTGTGATAAAGTGATAAAGAGACAAACAAAGGGCCTAATTCAGACCTGATTGTGCGAATTTCCAAGGTGGCTGATTATCGTTCGACTTCGCATGCGTATGGATCGTAGTGCGCAGGCGCAAGGCCAAACTGCAAAAGAATCCAGTGACTTTTTTGATACCTAGGCGTACGCAAGTTGATTGACAGGAATCGGACATTTGGGAGTAGTAACTGGACGTTTTCTGGGAGTGTCAGGGAAAAACGCAGGCGTTCCCAAGCGTTTTCAGGCTGATTGTGTGACGTCAGCTCCGGCCCTGATCCGCCTGTTCTCATCGCACTGTAGGAGTAGGTCCTGGGCTACGCACAGACTGGAAAAAACAAAAACATTAGATGTTGAGTGAGTTACGAACGGATTTGCAGTTGACTGGCGTTTGCATAGATTTTCGTACGACGTACGCAGACTTGCACGGGGGGGGGGGGAATTTTCACTCTGACTGGGCGGCGACTATCTGATCGCACACCTCTACAAACTCGCAGAGGAGTGATCAGGTCTGAGTCAGGCCCATAAATATGAATGCAGAAAACTGCCAAGCTCAAAGACCAAAATAGGAGGCTGCAGATATTAAAACAATACTATTACACAAAGTGCACCTGTAATCCATTCACACATTATGCAGTTATGTAACAATTCAAAGCATATTTTCCCATTGTATAACAATTAACTATATGTAAACAGTCTACTATGCTAAGGTTTATCATGCAAAAAAATGTTTACAAGAGTAAAGTCCTTTATAAAAATAAAATTCTCATTGAAAAATACCTTGTATAAAGCAAGAAACACTACAGCCATAGAGCTTCATGTAAACCTTTATGTGCCAGTGTGTAAAATCCATCTACATTCCTTCTGTAAGAGCTTCTTTGCTCTGTCATCACCTCTCACAAGAGAGGAGCATGGTAAATAATAATTGCATGTACGACAGATACTAATAACCAAATTATGACCTAATTCATTCAGTTGAATTAATAAAGCAGTAGTGTCCTGTAAATATGATGACATATCAGAGCTGTAACTGGATATTTTGGTGCCCTATGCCAGAAAGAGAACTGGTGCCTCCTCATATTTAAAATAGGGACAGTATGCTGCAAAATTGTATGGGTGTGGCTTCATGGGGAAGGGCCATATAAGTGGCACATAGTAGTGCCACTTATATACATTATGCCATGGTAGGGCCCTTATACACATTATGCCAGGTTCAGCTCCTATGCACATTATGCCAAGTAGAGACCCGTATACACATTACACCAGGCAGAGCCGCTTACACACATTACACCAGATCAAGCTACTTATACACATTATGCCTGGTAGAGCCCTTTACATACATTACATCAGGTAAAGCCCCTTATACATATTACGCCAAGTAGAGCCCCTTATACACATATCTCTCAGCCTGCCCCCTCACTCTGTCTCCGTCTGCCCCTTCATTCTGTGTCTCTCAGCCTGCTGCCCTGCATTCTGTCTCTCAGCCTCATACCCTTCACTGTCACTTAACCTGCCACCCCTCACTGTGTCTCTCAGCAACCCTCCCACCACCCCGTCACTCTGTGTCACTCAGCAAACCCCCCTGCCATCACTCTGTGTCTACCAGCAACCCCCCATCATTTTGTGTCTCTCAGCAACCCTCTCACCACCCCCTCACTCTGTGTCTCTAAGCAAAAGCCCTCCTGTCACTCTGTGTCTCTCAGCAACTCTCCCACCACCCCCATCACTCTGTCTCTCTCAGCAAACCCCCTCCCATCACTCTGTGTCTCTCAGCAAACCCCCCTCCCATCACTCGGTGTCTCTCAGCACCTCCCAAAACCCCCTCACTCTGTGTCTCTCAGCAACCCTTCACCCCATCACTCTGTGTCTTTGGGTAACCATCCCACCCCCATCGCTCTCTGTGAGTCACTCCGTTACACCCCATGCGCATGCCTGTACTCCCACCCAACCTGCGCAAATGCCAGGTCTCCTGTCTCCTTCCGACAGCGAAGATGCAGAGCGCACCAATACACACATAACAGCAGGGATTGCTGCAGCTAGTGGCGGTGGTGGTGGTGAGCAGCGGGTGGTGCCTGATGGTGTGCCCATAGCGCATACCTCAGGCACACACCTAGTTACGGCCCTGTGACATATGATGATATAATAAAGAACACTGCAAAGTGTATTCTTACAGAAGAAATGTAGATGGATTTTTACATTAAACACTGGCACAGAAAGGGTTAAATTAATCTCTAGGTCTGCAATGCTGCCTGTAAAACATGTTTTTTTTACTGGGTATTGTTTATAAGGCATTCTTTGACAAAATGTTTTTAGAAAGGACTCTTTACTCAAACTTTTTTGCATGATAAACCTTAGCATAGCCTATCTGCAGTTGGTCAATTGTTATACATTTGGATAATAGGTTTCGAATTGCTACATACTATACTATAGTTGCATAATGTATTAAAATTTATCCCAGATGTACTTTGTTTAATATCATTGTTTTAATGAGATCCAGTCAGGATCACAGTGGTCGGGATCCCGGCAGTCGAAATACCGACGCTGGAATCCCGACACTACTTGGAATGCTGGCACCGGGATACCGACATTGGGGGTAATTCAGACCTGATCGTAGCAGCAAATTTGTTTGCAGTTGGGCAAAGCCATGTGCACTGCAGGGGGAAGGGGAGTAGGGGCAGATGTAACATGTGCAGAGAGAGTTAGATTTGGGTGGGGTGTGTTCAAACTGAAATCTAAATTGCAGTGTAAAAATAAAGCAGCCAGTATTTACTAGAGATGAGCGGGTTTGGTTCCCTAAGAATCGAACCCCTCCGAACTTCACTACCCGAACCCGGATCTGAGTCAGGCTCGGGTTTTCCTGCCTGATTCGGAAACCAGAACGAGGCAAAATGTCATCATCCCGCACATATAGCAGGACAGATACAGGGTTCACTGTATCCTCCTCATCAGACAGCACCCTGTCAAAGTCGAAAAATATTGTAATACTTATCCCTTGTACTAACCCCTCATGCACATGCACGCTGCTCGTGCACCCGGTCCCCCGTGCGTACACATATCCGCAAGTTGCGTAAGAGACGCTCCGGCAACTCGTGCGCATGATATGTGTATTTACGGCGGAGTTTGTGAGCGTGTAGCGTGCGACTCGAACATAGCATATTTAACCCAAATAGTGCATTTTGTAGATATAGTTCCCTTAGATCATGTCAGCGAGTAATGTTAGTTTAAACAGTTCCTGGATGGAGGGATTCGTCTTTGCATGATAGGAAGGGTCAGATGAAGGTTGGTAGGTGATGTCTAGTATCCAGCTGTAGGGTATTTTAAGGGTAACATTCCGGTGTTAGTTAGGAAAAGATCGCTTGCTCCTGCGTATAGTTATGTACAGAAGTAGATTATGAACATTAACTGTATTTGCTGTAAATTACACATGCGGCGGGAATCCAGAGGATACCTCCCACCAGATCAGTTGGGAAAGGACATCGCCTACCTGTTCAAATCCACCTATGACCTTTGCTGTAATGTAGAAACACATCCCTGTGTCCAATGAACAATGAGATTACAGTGACCATTGTATTGTGAATGTATGTTGTGTATAAAAAGACCACTGTTGCCTGGCCGGACACAAGACTCTGAAGGCTTTCTCCCTGATAGCTGAGGACTGGTCCAAGACGCGCTTGCGAACGATTCCCCACGTATGTATATTCTCTGTAGCCATTATTCTCTATTATTCTGTTTAGATTTCCTTGTTAGCCTGTGGTGTATAACTTGTATCTGTTTACCCCTTTTCTCATCCACTGCGGTGTTAGAGCCCAGTGGTTTACCACAAACCGGTGTTGTGTTTTCACTTTCCTGCAAAGGGCTTTCTTAGCGTCTTAATCGCTATAAGGTGTATAAGCATTGTTAAGGTTTTAAGGTATCACATCGTTGCAGTACTAGGCTGCTAAGGTTTAAAGTATAAGCACATCCTTACACTGTTTCATTACTTAAGGTTTACTGTATATCACTCTGTGTGCGTCCGCGCCGCGTGTACGTTGTACCCACGGCACGGCGTCTGATACGCTAAGAGCGTATCAATACGGTA
This sequence comes from Pseudophryne corroboree, assembly GCF_028390025.1. Classification (NCBI taxonomy): domain Eukaryota; kingdom Metazoa; phylum Chordata; class Amphibia; order Anura; family Myobatrachidae; genus Pseudophryne; species Pseudophryne corroboree. The sequence continues at coordinate 497,490,951 of NC_086444.1, read as the reverse complement.
CTCAGTACGCCAATAGCGTGCTTAGTACGAAGCGTGAATCCATGTGCGTACGTGCCGCTCGTGCGTCGCGCCCACGGCACAGCGTCTGATACGCTAAGTGCGTATCCATACGGTACTCAGTACGCAAATAGCGTACTTAGTACGTAGTGTGTGTAATAAATCTAGCGGCCATAGCGGCTCTACGGTAATAGCGAGTCTAGCGGTATAGCTTTATGTTCTAAGGTAATATTTGACATTATCAATTGGGGGCATCGTCCGGTCCTCCTCATATCCGCAGCCTAGCAGGACAAGGCAGACTTTATCTATCAGCAAAGGGCGGGAAGGTATCCCCTGTTAGCCTTCTATTGGTCAGGTGGATACACTGGTGCTGATTAGATAAGCGTCTGCTCCGCATGGTTTGTAGGGATGCTGGTGGGATCCGAAAGGTAAGAATGTAAAGCTATTGTTTTTTAAAATCTGTTAAATTTCTGTTTGGTGCCAACTGCGCACGCAACACACGTAACACACGCACACACCTGTATTTTATTTTATTTGTGTATTTTGCATATCTACTCGCTTGTTGCCATTAGCATTGATTATTAGACCTGTGCTGGAAAAAATTTGTTGCTATTTAGTTAAAAATATAGAGTAATATTTAAGGGAGTACGTGTAAAACACACACGCAGCCTGGCCTAGTTATAAAGGTTTATACAGGAGATACTGTGTGGTGTTTGGTAAGCGATTATAGTTAAATATCGTTTACATTTATAGAAGTGTGGTATTTGTATTACTGCGGACGTATACGGCCATTGTACACGTGTTTCGGAAAAACGTTCGAGACTGAGTACGCAACGTAAAGGCCTACACACGTGGCGTATTTTACGCAACGTGCGTACAGATACGCCCACTTAATACAAATCACACCATAGCATTGTTTCAGTTTAGGCGATACGATAGCCACGCGACAATAGTACAAATTTGTTCAGTTTCCAATATTTAGTTTAAAAGAACCTTCTCTTGTTGTGTCACCTCTGGGACTAGGCTGTTTCACCTGAATGAAAGTTTATTTTCTGTACAGAAAAATCAAAGTGTATATGAGTGAACGAGCGTGAGTGTACAAATAAAGGTTTTGTGAACCCAGAATTCGGGATCCCATAGGAGACCACATCAGGTGAGTGGACACTTGGTGGCGTGGGAGTGGCTTTCTCACGTTAAACATTGTATAAGGTATAAAGGAGCAATTAGTATAACAGCAGACCAAGAGGTCAGCGAAGTCAGAAATCCGCTGACTAAGTCAAGCGAAGCTCTGAAAACCGTGGCCTGAGAAAGGTCAGCGGTGAGAGCGCAGCCCCGGGGGTTTGCGTAGTACCCATATAGGCCCATTCAGATACGCTCCGGCTGAGGTTTTCGCAGCCTAAACAATCGATTCCGTTGGTCGTCCGGCGGATAAGTAATAGTTACTTATACGCAGTGCGACTGTACCGCACGTTAGTGTGTGCAATAGTTAGTTCAACTTGATACCCATTACGCCATTTGCGTAAAATCGCGGGATCATAGACGCTAATTGTACATACAGACGTGATTTGTGTAACAGGTTTTTTTATTTTAAGGGAGTTTCGCTGTTCACTCAGGAAATCTCCAACTACTGATATTTACTGGGAGGGGTAACTCACTCCCACACGCTCTCAGTAAATAAAGGTTACGCAGGGCCCTAGGTTGGGTTCGACCAGCATTGAGCACAGTGTGTGGGTCTACTGGCCAACATGGGCGTGAGTGGGTGAGAGCGCTCTGAGAACTTTCACCGTCGCCTTAACCTCTGAGTAATTTGGTTTTTGTAGGAATTAGCTGAGAAGGCAATACCTGCAAAGAATGGGGGCCAGTTGCTCAAGTAAGGGACGATCAACCAGGGTTCAGGTTGAAAATCGGCGGCCCAAAGGGTCGGCGAGGTACATAATGTGTGAGAAATATGGATCACACGCAGAGGTCTTATGCAATGAATGGGAACATATGACTGTGGAAGATAGGGAACCGTTCCCTAGGGTAGGCAGTTTTAGTCCTGAGGTGTTGCAAAATTTAAGGAGAAGGATATGTCTGATAAAATCCAGGAAACAAAGGATTAGACATTATGATTGTTTACAGTTATGGCAACAGGAGGGTGAGATACAACAGGGATTAGCTCAAGCAGCTGGTTCCAACCCTAGCAGGAAACTGATAGCAACTGCACCACCACCACCGTACATTACAGGGGAGAAAATGGCTACAGAGTATGGCATACTGATATACGATAAGAGTGCACTTAATAAATGTATTAATGACGATAAGAGTAAAGTAGATAAATGTATTAATGCTAATGCTAACCCGTGCAAGTTGTATCCCATCTTAAACTTCCCACAGGACTGCGACCAAGAAGATGAGCCCAGTACGATATCGGCACTCTCTCTAGCAGCCACCATACAAGAAACTCAAGTGGGCCCGGCCCAACCAGTAAGAGCAGTAGCGAAGGCCCCTAGTGGAGGGACAGGTGAGGTCGTGTCCACAGGTAAGTACGGTACTGTACATTATGCAGAGACAATTGCACCTCACATTGTAGAAGCAACCCAGAATGATGTAATTGAACTGAATCCTGTCAGGGTGATCGCAGTCCCTAATGGGAAAACTGACGCTCTGGGAATCACTCCCGTCAGGAACATTGCTATGCATTGTCCCTGGTCCCGGACAGAATTGAGGACAATTATGTCTGAATTTCCCGATCCCAGGAAAGATCTAGCCGCATGTCAGAGGTTTATTAGAGAACTAGGTAACGCCACCGAACCCAATAACAAAGATTGGCGGACAGTGCTAAGGGCATGTTTGCCCTCCAATATTGACCCCGTGAAATTCATTGCTGACTGTAAATTAGATGCAGAAGTACCTCTCACTGATGAATACAATCAGGAGAACGTAAAACAGATCAATCTGCAGTTAGGAGTATATTTCCCAACTGTTGTCAAATGGAATAAAATCTTCTCCATTAGACAAAAAGAAGGTGAAACGGCTTCTGATTATTTCCATCGAGCACTGCAGGAAATGGCTAGATTTACTGGGATCGAAGACATTAAGGATAATGTGCACCATAGGGAGGTAGCGGTGTCCGTATTAATGGACGGGTTAAAAGAAGTGTTGAGAACCAGGGTACAAAACACTCAACCAAGTTGGAGAGGTATCCCGGTGGCTGCGTTAAGAGAGTCCGCTATTGAGCATGATCGGAACATCATTAGGCACAGGGAGTCACAGGGGGATAAGCTGATGACAGTAAGTATAAAAGCCCTGACAACAAAGCCACATCAGCCTAAACCCCAGACCCCTGTTGGTAAGTCGTATGTGGTAAAATGTTATAAATGTCAGAGGGAAGGACATTACGCACGGAACTGTAATTTTAGAGACCCACATAAGGTATATCGACCCCCTAGACCAGAACATGACACACTGTATGACGCACGTAATTGGAATCAAGGATCACATAGGGAAAATTTTGGCCCGCACCTGTAGTCTACAGCCAGTGAAATTAATTGCGAGCCTTGGAAGTAAACCTGAGGCCCCAAGTTGATGTAATTGGTAGATCATTCCTTGTAGATACAGGGGCGGCCAGGTAAACTCTGTGATTTATCTTTAAAGTTTCCTTTTTCATCTCTGACGTTCACCGACAGAACTACAGATCAAACGTCACATGTCTACTCGGTCTTTTCAGAGGTCTGCCCAACCCCAGTATATCTCACCAGCATCATTGTGCCTGGCCATGCACAGAGGGTGGAGAGTGGAAATACTGGTGGGGGAGACTGTGCAGAGATACCGATAGACATGTTGGTGTGACAGCCTGAAGGTGAACGGAAATCTGACAATTTTTTTCTTTATTCTCTCTCTTTTTGTTTTTCCATGTTCTACGGATGGTATTTCACACAACAGTTAAACACATGGTAATGCAAGATTTATGCTCCCTACAGAAAAGTCACTGACTCGGAAAGAATCACTGGAGTGTCCGTTTCGGGAAGACTGAGAGGCAGCACTGTTGAGACGGCATCTAAGCAAGGAGAACAAAAAGACTAGAGGCGGTTATCGTACCAGTTTTCTTCCCCTTCTATTATTTTCTTTACCTCCCATTACCACTCTTTCTTTCTCCTCCTGCAAGATGGACTTACCCCAAGAGACTGTGTTCCGGGTTTTCCTGTTGACCCTGTTGTTGACCAGAACAGTCTATTTCGGTGAGAGTACCAGAGAGGTCGAGAAAGGATCTGGAATGGGTTCTGATGACAAGGACGGATTAGTAGAATTCCATGAGCAACACAGTCACCGAGCAAAGGCGAGTATCAGAAAATGATCTGGTAGTCATGACACTAGGAGACATTGTGAAGGGTTATTGGCTTAAGAAAATTGTATCTGTAGAAATTGTGAAAACATAGTTGAGGACGGGTACATCCAGAGATGTCAGTCCAGCCTTAATATCAACATGGACCGTCATCCATTGAGTGACTATCACTCATTAGTGGGTAAGGTTTTAAACCAAACAGAATGCTGGGTGTGCTCACAAGTACCTCAAGGTCAGAGCAAGTCAGGACTAGTACCGTATCCCTTAACAATAGATGAGGTACTTGAATTAAGGGGTAGGAGACCGGTGGACAAGAAATTTAATATTTCTAGGCCTCCTAGTTTGAAGCTCCACCAATATCATGTGGATAGGTCCTTAATATGTTTCAACATTTCCAATCCCCGAAAGCCGGGAAATTGGGAAGTGACATGGAATAACCAAACCATGGCATTTTCACACAGAGCCGATAGAATGCCCGTAGACCCAGAACTTATACGCCAAATAGCCGACGGTGGGAGATATTTTCGGTACAGGTATACTCTAGGAAGTAGGACCATGCGGGTTGGAGAAGTATCTCCAGGGTACTGTGCGCATATCATACAGCCTGATATGTGTACTGAACAAATGAGAGAGTTAGGGATAGGATTTTTCACCTGGAAGGTTTGCAATATGGTGATGTCATATTCTGTCCCATATGTTCTCCCCGATGATGCATATTTCATATGTGGGAGGAAGGCGTATAAGTGGCTTGCCCCAAACTCAGAGGGATTGTGTTACATTGGAAGAGTGTTGCCAGAAGTAATGACCATTACCCATAATAAGATGAAAGACGTTCACCGCAATGCTCAAGCTCCTTACACTCATACTCACTACGAACACATTGTTAAGAGACACCTTATAGATAGGACAGAGCACGCAGCCTCTGATTTGATCCACGAATCCACCGGGATTCAATTCCTACTCGCGTTAGATATCACCCATACCGCCAGAGGAATTATAAATTTTAGGTATATTCATGCGCTAGCGAACCTGATAGACAATATCACCGAGATGTATGATGACACCTTCAGGTATACTGGGAGGGAATTGCAAGCTTACAAAACGGAACTGATTCAGCACAGGATGGTTCTCAATTACATCACAGTGGTGACAGGCGGGTATTGTGTCACCCTAGCAACTCAGTATGGTGTGAAGTGCTGTACGTATATTACAAACAGCACTGATGACCCAACCGAGGTCATAGATCAAAAGATGGACGATATCTTGCAATTGAAGTGGGAGTTCCGAAGGAGACACAACCTTACCCTTACTGCTGTGAGTAATGAACTGACCGGCTGGGTTTCATGGTTGAACCCACGCAATTGGTTCTCAGGTTTAGGAGAATGGGCTCAAAATGTTATCGTGAATGTAGGAAAGTTTCTCCTTTGTATCCTGGGAGTTGTCATAATGATTGGTTTGATATTTAGATGTGTTTGGATTTTAATGCGGTGCAAGCGCAGTACCAAAGTGATGAGTTTGAGGAGCGAGGGCATTGTTACAACAACTGGTTTAATTTATGACCCATCAATTGAGACAATGCTGTGATAAGACGTGATTCCACGGTCCATTTCTTTCACCCGTTTCTCCTTTGTTTTTCTCCCAAGCAAAAAGACATCCATTCGGAAGAAGACTACAGACCTTTGATGGACATTTCTACAGACTTTGAGAGACACTTTAGAGACTTTAAAGACTTTTTATGGACACTTGAAAGACTTTGATTATCACCCACAGCAAGGATACACCTATCCGGACAAGACTTCAACAGACACCCAAGGACAATTGCACACATCATTATGTGAATGTATTTGTGACATGTTTCTTATCTTCATCTCTACAATCTTCAGGTAGTGACACACATAGTCGACAGGTGATATAGGTACATATATTAGCATTCACATGTTATTCCCCCTCCATGTATCATCAACTAAATGTGCACCCCATTTGTTGGAACAAGAAGCCGAAAAGAGCTCGGTAGTGTTTGTTGGCCCACTTATAGACCCTTAATACGGGATAAGAAGGATTTAATGTATACTTCGCAATACCTCGAAGCTTATCTAGAACATGTACGGCACGATGATACATTCCCCCCAGACATGAAGTTCATACATACATGCTTTTGCTATCCCACTAGGCCATACATTTCCCGCCTACTCCTCTCCTCCCTCCACCCAATCATTTATAGGTATTTCATTGTATTGTATATTTTTTTTGCTTATTTGTTTAGATTGTGGCAGTTATTGTTGACTGCCAAAGGGTTGACTGTCAAAGTCGAAAATATTGTAATACTTATCCCTTGTACTAACCCCTCATGCACATGCACGCTGCTCGTGCACCCGGTCCCCCATGCGTACACATATCCGCAAGTTGCGTAAGAGACGCTCCGGCAACTCGTGCGCATGATATGTGTATTTACGGCGGAGTTTGTGAGCGTGTAGCGTGCGACTCGAACATAGCATATTTAACCTAAATAGTGCATTTTGTAGATATAGTTCCCTTAGATCATGTCAGCGAGTAATGTTAGTTTAAACAATTCCTGGATGGAGGGATTCGTCTTTGCATGATAGGAAGGGTCAGATGAAGGTTGGTAGGTGATGTCTAGTATCCAGCTGTAGGGTATTTTAAGGGTAACATTCCGGTGTTAGTTAGGAAAAGATCGCTTGCTCCTGCGTATAGTTATGTACAGAAGTAGATTATGAACATTAACTGTATTTGCTGTAAACTACACATGCGGCGGGAATCCGGAGGATACCTCCCACCAGAGCAGTTGGGAAAGGACATTGCCTACCTGTTCAAATCCACCTATGACCTTTGCTGTAATGTAGAAACACATCCCTGTGTCCAATGAACAATGAGATTACAGTGACCATTGTATTGTGAATGTATGTTGTGTATAAAAAGACCACTGTTGCCTGGCCGGACGCAAGACTCTGAAGGCTTTCTCCCTGATAGCTGAGGACTGGTCCAGGACGCGCTTGCGAACGATTCCCCACGTATGTATATTCTCTGTAGCCATTATTCTCTATTATTCTGTTTAGATTTCCTTGTTAGCCTGTAGTGTATAACTTGTATCTGTTTACCCCTTTTCTCTGAATAATCCACTGCGGTGTTAGAGCCAAGTGGTTTACCACAAACCGGTGTTGTGTTTTCACTTTCCTGCAAAGGGCTTTCTTAGCGTCTTAATCGCTATAAGGTGTATAAGCATTGTTAAGGTTTTAAGGTATCACATCGTTGCAGTACTAGGCTGCTAAGGTTTAAAGTATAAGCACATCCTTACACTGTTTCATTACTTAAGGTTTACTGTATATCACTCTGTGTGTGTCCGCGCCGCATGTACGTTGTACCCACGGCACGGTGTCTGATACGCTAAGAGCGTATCAATACGGTACTCAGTACGCCAATAGCGTGCTTAGTACGAAGCGTGAATCCGTGTGCGTACGTGCCGCTTGTGCGTAGCGCCCACGGCACAGCGTCTGATACGCTAAGTGCGTATCCATACGGTACTCAGTACGCAAATAGCGTACTTAGTACGTAGTGTGTGTAATAAGTCTAGCGGCCATAGCGGCTCCACGGTAATAGCGAGTCTAGCGGTATAGCTTTATGTTCTAAGGTAATATTTGACATTATCAACCCAAGGGGCTTAAAGAGATCACTTTATAAAAATGCTGTATGTTTGGATTTAGTAGATTAGACTGCTTCCCAATTAGTTGGGCACTCTGCTCAGCCGCCTGACATACAGTAAGATGGAAACATGCCACTAGGCCGTGCCCCTTGTCATACACATGCGCTAGAATGCTGGTGCCACTTCAGACCCCCAGTCTGTTCCTGATTAAAGATTATTGCTGTTTAATAAATGTGGTTCCTAAATTGGGTTCGGTATAAAATATCGTTCGTCAGGATGCTGGCAGTCACATGATCGACACCGGCAGCCCAACATTGAAGAGCCCAACATTGAAGAAGATAAGTATTCTTACTCCCCACCCTCTCCCCAACCCTAACCCTCCAGGGGTGGCGGCTAGGGTACAACAATCTTGAGGTGACTGCTAGGGCTAACTCTTGGGGGGTCACAGCTAGAGCAACGGAATGGTGCAAGAAAAGCGTTCGCACTGGCGATCCCAAGGTGAGTGACAGGAACAGGCCGTTTGTGGGTGGAGGGACCAGGCATTTGAACTTTGAAGGGAGGGTTTCTGATGTCAGCTCCGGCCCCGATCATCGCACTGGAAGAGTAAGTCCTGGTCTGTGCAGTTCTGTTTGTGCAGTTCTCCTGCACATGCGATCGCACCCCTGCGCAGCGATTTCCCCCTCCCCCTGTAGGCGGCGACTACCTGATCGCAGGGATGCAAAAAATGCACCCTAGCGATCAGGTCTGAATTAGGCCCAACGTTAGGTGACACATACTGTATATTCCTATTACTCTGAATTTTTAAGTCCTGGAGGCATCTAATTAATTTCAAGCACACAGAGACACTCTACAGGAATGTATGCTATAGGTATACATTTTTGTAAGAAAAATTCTATGGATTTATTTAGCATCCTGCAGTAACCCTAACAACAATACAATTAAGCTTAATCACTCTCTAACCAGCCACTCCTTGGTTTCATTAGTATTATGGTGTATTTTTTTGCCATTAAAGAAATTAGGGGAATTATCAGGCTTTGTAAAGACGTTCGAGTATAAGATAAAGTCTTGCAGTGAGTCATTTACTATATGCTGTCCATTTGCAAAGAGACTCATTTCTGAAAAAAACGTATTAAATAGATCTTAGAAGTTTGCAGGTAGATTAAATGTCCTAAAGATTAGAGTCAGAATTCTTGAAGATTTTATAGCTGTGCTTCATGAATGAGGATTTTTGTGCTCAGTAGGTATTTCAGAACTATTTGTAATAAAACCCAGTCAAGAGATTGGTATACTAAAATTATTGTTTGTTTTCTGTTCTGTCTGAATTACTGGTCAGAATTTTCACAAAAGGGAATAAAGGATTACATAAAGAAAGTACATTTAGTTTCGCTTAACGATATACAACAATTAACTTTGCATTTTCATAAAAAGTGGAAACTTCTGCTAGGAGAACAAAGTATGTGTCAGAGAAGTAACTCATTGACTTTGTACAAGCTTTCAGGTATTTCATTGAAGTAGATATTTACTTAGAGCATATTTGACAAAGAATGAAAATCCATATCTTTTACTTAGCCCTAACTATTATGCAATACTAGCAATACCTGTTCTGGTAATTACATGTAAGTGCTATGATATCAGAAGAAAAGCAATAAAAAATTGAAAGAAAAAAAACCTTTTATTGAAATACTGTTTCAATTATTTTTAATGATAAAAAAAATAGATTTTATACAAAACTGTTCATGCATGTAACTTTTATTTTCAAAAGACTAAGGGGTAGATTTGGTAACCTGTATGAAATACTGGCAGACGGGATGCGGCCGTCAGTATAGCAACAGCCAGGGCCGGATTAAGGGCCACATGGGCCCGGAGCTAAAAACATTCAAGGGCCTATTGTGAGAAATGGGAGGTGTGATCAGTGCTGTTCACCCACTACACTATCAGCTCCAATGTCTCCCTAAATATGTAAAAATATTTAAAAAATGCATAATTTAGTGAAAAAATATAAATACAATCTTAATAGTTATGATGATGGGCCTATTTCTATGTGGAGGCCTGGAGCTGTGGCTCCATCCGCCCCATTGTTAATCTGGCCTTGGCGACAGCGGCATCCCATCTGCCGTAAACCCGGCATCGAGTCTGCGAGTCTCCTTGCAGGATTCTGGGTGCCTGTATAATGTCGGCTGTTGGGATTCAGGTGTCGGTATCCTGAACACCAGGATCCCGACAGCCGGCATTTTAAATGCATCCCACCTGTGGTTTGTCAAAGCAGCTGATGATAGTTTTACAATGAGAGCAGAAATAAATGCTAAACCAGCCTGGCTTAGCATTTATTACATTTTATAGTTTAAATCCATTGGTCAAGCCACGGTTTCCTAAATCGGGTTCAGTATGAATTACCGGTGGCTGGGATGCCAGGCGTAAGTTTACCAACAGCGGCATCCCGGTCACTGGTATGCCGGCAGAGGGGCGAGTGCTAGAAAGCCCCTTGCGGGCTCGCTGCACTCACCACGCTGCGGGCATGGTGGCTCGCTGCACTCACCACAGGTTATATTCTCCCACTCCCGGTGTCCTGGACACCCACAGAGGGAGAATAGCCTATCTAGCCGGGATTCCGATGCCGGCATTGTACCACTGTGCGGGTTTCCGACGTCGGCATTGTGATCACCGGGCTCCTGTGCGGCGGTATCTTAATCGCTTCCCCTTGAATTTACCACTAAATTATTATTCTAATTTACCAGTTCCATTGCTAATGTGTAAGCCGACACACAAAACAGTGATCGGGCAGGAAGAAAATCTTTGGGACAGTATTGCCAGTTAAGTTGATTAATGCTCATCTGCTTCTGTGATTCTCTTCTTTTATTTTTTTATTTTTCCAATTTCAGCAAGAAGCTGCTACAATATTTATATTTCCATAGGGACACATATGAAATACAGAGAAATAAGAGAGCCAAATACCCTGGACTTATTTTATCCCAAATTCTTTACAGTGGTGTAAAAAAAAGTTTTTGCCCTCTTCCTGACTTCTGCTATTTTTGAATATTTGTTGCACTTAATTGTTTCAAATCTTCAAATTAAATTGACTGTAAGACAAAGACAACTTGAGTAAACATATTGACTGATGCCAGTACATTCATTCAAGATTAAATGAAAGCATTTGGCTGATATATTTTTTTTTAGCAATAACATATATGTACATAGCACCAGCATATGCATTTGTATTTTAAAATACAGTATAAGGTTTTAAGAGTTTAACTTATCAAACTGTTAATAGCAAAAATGATGCACTTGAGTTGCATAGGACATCATCAGTTACCACAAATAGTTATGTGTATTACTGGTGTGACCTGCCAACAATTTCAATCCAAGGTAATTCCTTTAGTATTCAAATCACTAAATCAGTTCAGTGTCTATTGAAGTTTGTAAATATTCAGCGGTTCAAGTTAAACTGGATATTTGAAACCAATGTGCAGTGGAAGCGGCACTGTTGAGATTTCCTTGAGTAGTGTCGGTGTAATTGACAAGTACCTATACTATTACTATTAATACATATACCTTCAGCCATCAAACCATTGTTACTCGGAAATCATAATTCCCAAGGAATTGTGATTCCCAAGGTACATCATTACTTAATTTCCAGAAGACCCTATGCCAGTGTCACGATCCGGGTATCTGGACGCCATTTCTTACCCATCAGATGCCTCCTAAGGCTGGCTCAGCGCTCCAGGACCGGATCCCATCTGTTATCCTGATGTGTACATTCCTGTATCGTCTCCTGTCACTCTGGGACGCTGTCACAGTAAACGCCATATTACACCTGGCATGGCGTCTCCCGCGGCCTCCGCCGCCGTCCCTGAACTTCTGCATGCAGAGTGTCTGAGTGGCGATTACGTCAGCCGCGGCCTCCGCTGTGTCCGCGTGGTTGGATGTGCATCTGTCAGCCTGGCGCCTCCTGTCTCCGGTGGCCGGCGCCGCCATTACTGTTTTCATTACCACATGGATTACAAACCAAACTTCCCTCCAAGTGTCTGCATGGGCGCAGCCATCTTGGATTCTGTCAGCTGATCATTTCCACCAATCTGTTCTCAGTATTGATAATTTGCATAATTGCCTAGCCAATCCCTTCCTTGCTGCAGGTATAAATACACTGTGCCTGAGCAAGGAAGGCGTCAGTGCTTTGGTTGTCAAACCTAGTTCCTGTTTGTCTCTCTCCTGTGATTGTCTTCCAGGTTCCAGCTCCTGTCTCAAGACTTCCACCATAGAGACCCGCACCAGCATTCCACCTGCGGTGTAGCCTGACTCTCCAATCCATTGTGGATTCATCTGTTTCCAGCTACAACATTACCTGCTTCCAGCTCAGCTTCCAGCAGAGTACAGCTTCCCTTAAAGGGCCGGTGTCCTTTCTACACTTTACCACTCTCCACCGGTATTATTATTTCTCCGCTCTCAAGTTCTACATTTCAGTTCATATTTCATCGCTCCCAAGTTCATTTATTATTTAACTGGTTCCAGCCAGTATCCACTCCGTGCTAACAACAGTCTGGTTCCAGCCAGTATCCACAGCAGCTGTTTTATCTTCAGCAACCCAGCTTTTCCTGGAACACCAGCTGGCACAATCCTGGGTTATCTCCATTGCTACAGTCGGGCCTGGTAAGGACTTTCCATCTAGAAGATCATAAGAACTATCTCACACTACCAGTGCCCTGTGGCTCCTGCCATCCTGTAGTACCCAGGAACTGTATTTATTCTTTGCTGACTTTTACGTTTTCTTTTACTGCTGCTGTGTTGCGGAGTTGTCATAATAAACATCATTGACTTTTATCCAAGTTGTCGTGGTCACGCCTTCGGGCAGTTATTATCCATGTTACTTACATGTCCAGGGGTCTGATACAACCTCCCAGGTTCCGGTACATCTCAGCCCCTACAACTGAGGCTGCCTCCCGTCAGCTCAGGCCCTCAGTTGTGACAGTAAGCACTGACCTAATGAATCCAGCCGGAGACCAGGATCAAGCGGCCAGGCCGATGCAAGAACTGGCAGCCCGACTAGAACATCAGGAGGCTGCACAGGGCCACATCATCCGCTGTCTCCAGGATCTCTCTACTCGGCTGGATGGGATTCAGACAACTCTCCGTGGATCAGGCGCGTCTGGTGCGTCAACCACAGTGACTCCAGCTATAACCCCACCCACCTTACCCATTTCTGCTCCACGTCTTCATCTTCCAACGCCAGCAAAATTTGACGGATCTCCAAGATTCTGCAGGGGATTTCTCAACCAGTGTGAGATTCAGTTTGAGCTACAACCTGGCAATTTTCCCAGTGACCGTACAAAAATTGCCTACATTATTTCTCTTCTCAGTGGCTCAGCCCTTGATTGGGCATCACCGTTATGGGAGAGGTCCGACACCCTGCTATCTTCCTACACTGCCTTCGTGTCAACATTCAGGCGCATCTTTGACGAGCCAGGCCGGGTAACCTCAGCTTCATCCGAGATTCTCCGTTTACGCCAGGGGTCACGTACTGTAGGACAATATCTGATACAGTTCCAGATCCTGGCATCCGAACTGGCATGGAACAACGAGGCCCTGTATGCTGCATTCTGGCATGGCTTATCTGAGCGTATTAAAGATGAGTTAGCTACCAGAGACTTACCTTCTAAGTTAGATGAGCTAATCTCACTCTGCACGAAAGTTGATTTACGTTTCAGAGAGAGAGCAACTGAGCGTGGAAGATCATCTGCTCCAAAATCTTCTGCTCCTCCTCCTCGTCAACTGTCACCATCTAAAGATGAGCCCATGCAACTTGGCCGTTCCCGTTTAACTCCTGCTGAGCGCCGAAGACGTCTCTCCGAGTTTCTCTGTCTCTATTGTGCAGCTCCGTCTCACACCATTTATGCCTGTCCCAAACGTCCGGGAAACTCCAAATCCTAGCTCGCCAAGGAGAGGGCCGGCTAGGAGTAATGATCTCCTCTCCATCTCCTCAAGATTGTAATCTCCCAGTCTCGCTTCAAGTTGCTCAACGTTACCGGAACGTCATTGCCCTCCTTGATTCCGGAGCAGCTGGGAACTTTATTACCGAAGCCTATGTTAAACGGTGGTCCCTACCCACCGAGAGACTTCCTTCGTCCATTTCTTTAACTGCCGTGGATGGCAGCAAAATTTTTGATGCAGTTATTTCTTTAAGGACTCTACCAGTTCGTCTGAGAGTGGGAGTTCTTCATTCCGAACTTATTTCTTTTTTAGTGATTCCAAGAGCCACACATCCTGTGGTCCTGGGCCTTCCATGGCTCCGTCTTCACAATCCTACAATTGATTGGACGACTACGCAAATCCTGGCATGGGGTTCCTCCTGTGCTGAGACATGTTTGTTTAAAGTATTGCCTGTCTGTTCTTCCTCCCCCAGGTCGTCTGATGTTCCACCTCCTCCATATCAAGATTTCACGGATGTGTTCAGTAAAGCTTCTGCTGATATCCTTCCTCCTCATAGAGAATGGGACTGTCCGATTGATCTCGTTCCAGGGAAGGTTCCACCTCGAGGCCGAACTTATCCGTTGTCTCTGCCTGAGACGCATTCTATGGAGGAATATATTAAAGAGAACCTAGCAAAGGGGTTCATTCGACCTTCTTCTTCTCCAGCCGGCGCAGGCTTCTTTTTTGTAAAAAAGAAAGATGGTGGTCTGCGGCCGTGCATCGACTACAGAGGTTTGAACGACATTACCATCAAGAACCGTTATCCTTTACCCCTGATTACTGAGCTCTTTGACAGAGTTAGCGGAGCTACCATCTTTACAAAGCTGGACTTGCGAGGTGCATACAATCTCATCCGGATCCGTGAGGGTGATGAGTGGAAGACCGCCTTTAACACCCGTGACGGACATTATGAGTACCTCGTCATGCCCTTCGGATTGAGCAATGCTCCAGCTGTCTTCCAGCATTTTGTCAATGAGATCTTCAGAGACATTCTATACCGTCATGTCGTGGTCTATCTAGACGATATCCTCATTTTTGCCAACGATTTAGAGGAACATCGTTTTTGGGTTAAAGAGGTTCTGTCCCGTCTCCGTGTCAATCATCTCTATTGCAAATTAGAAAAATGCGTCTTTGAAGTCAAGTCCATTCCGTTTCTAGGGTACATTGTGTCCGGTTCCGGACTAGAGATGGATCCTGAGAAACTACAAGCAATCCAAAATTGGCCGGTACCCTTAACCCTCAAAGGGGTCCAGAGGTTCTTAGGGTTCGCCAACTATTACCGAAAGTTTATACGAGACTTTTCCACCATTGTGGCGCCTATTACTGCTTTCACTAAGAAGGGTGCTAACCCGTCCAAGTGGTCTGAAGAAGCCATGCAAGCATTTCATCTTTTAAAACAAAGGTTCATCTCTGCGCCTGTTCTGAAACAGCCTGACATCGACTCTCCTTTCATCTTAGAGGTGGATGCCTCCTCCGTTGGAGTAGGAGCGGTGTTATCTCAGAGGGCTAAAGATGGCCATTTACACCCTTGCAGTTTCTTCTCCCGGAAGTTCTCCCCAGCTGAGCGCAACTATGCCATTGGCAACCAGGAGTTGCTAGCCATCAAGCTCGCTCTAGAAGAGTGGAGGTATCTGTTGGAGGGAGCTTCTCATTCAATCACCATACTTACAGACCACAAGAACCTTTTATACCTGAAGGGCGCACAATGTCTCAACCCTCGTCAGGCCAGATGGGCACTTTCTTTTCCAGGTTCGACTTTAAACTCCAGTTCTGTCCGGGCTCTCAGAATCGCAAGGCCGATGCCCTTTCCCGCTCATGGGAGCAAGAAAATGAGTCAGAGTCTTCAGACAAGCATCCTATTATAAATCCGTTGGCATTCTCCACGGTAGGGATGGACTCTACGCCCCCATCAGGGAAAAGTTTTGTGAAGCCGATGCTAAGGAAGAAGCTCATGCATTGGGCCCATGCTTCCCGTTTTGCCGGACATACAGGTATCCAAAAAACCCTGGAGTTTATCTCTAGGTCCTATTGGTGGCCAACTCTGAAAAAGGACGTCTTGGAGTTTATTGCATCTTGCCCAAAGTGTGCCCAACATAAAGTATCCCGCCAGTCGCCTGCGGGGCAACTGGTTCCACTATCCGTTCCCCGTCGACCATGGACCCACTTGTCGATGGATTTCATTACAGACTTACCCATGTGCAACAAGTTCAATACCATCTGGGTGGTAGTTGACCGGTTCACCAAGATGGCACACTTCATTCCTCTCACCGGTCTTCCGTCAGCTTCCAAGTTGGCTCAAGTATTCATACAAGAGATCTTCCGACTCCACGGTCTTCCTGAAGAAATTATCTCAGATCGAGGAGTTCAATTCACAGCCAAATTCTGGCGAAGTTTATGTCAAGTCCTCCAAGTCAAGCTAAAGTTTTCCACGGCTTACCATCCTCAGACCAATGGTCAAACCGAGAGGGTGAATCAGGACTTGGAGGCCTTCCTCCGCATCTATGTGTCCTCCTCTCAAGATGACTGGGTTCAATTACTTCCCTGGGCCGAGTTCTGTCATAACAACCAGTATCATTCTTCATCTGCTTCAACACCATTCTTCACTAACTTTGGATTCCACCCTAAAGTCCCTGAGTTCCAACCGCTTCCAGCAACTTCTGTTCCCGCAGTGGATATCACCTTGCATCAGTTTGCCAATATCTGGAAGAGCGTACGATCAGCTCTGCTCAAGGCATCGTTCAGGTACAAGAAGTTTGCGGATAAGAAGCGTCGAGCAGTTCCTGCTCTCAAGGTGGGTGATCGGGTATGGTTATCCACGAAGAATTTGAGGTTAAGAGTTCCCAGTATGAAGTTTGCACCTCGCTATATCGGTCCTTTCAAGATTGAACAAGTCATCAATCCTGTTGCTTACAGACTCCAGTTGCCTCCCTTCTTAAAAATACCCAGGACATTCCATGTTTCCCTGTTGAAACCGCTGATCTTGAATCGGTTTCATTCCTCACTTCCTCCAACTCCGAAAGTCCAAACTCAACGAGGCGTTGAGTATGAAGTGGCCAAGATCCTGGACTCACGTCACCGTTACGGTCAACTTCAGTATCTCATTGACTGGAAGGGTTATGGCCCTGAGGAACGTTCATGGACCAATGCTTCTGATGTCCATGCTCCTGCCTTGGTCCGGAGATTCCATTCCAAGTTTCCTCAAAAGCCAAAGAAGTGTCCTGGGGCCACTCCTAAAGGGGGGGGGGGTGCTGTCACGATCCGGGTATCTGGACGCCATTTCTTACCCATCAGATGCCTCCTAAGGCTGGCTCAGCGCTCCAGGACCGGATCCCATCTGTTATCCTGATGTGTACATTCCTGTATCCTCTCCTGTCACTCTGGGACGCTGTCACAGTAAACGCCATATTACACCTGGCATGGCGTCTCCCGCGGCCTCCGCCGCCGTCCCTGAACTTCTGCATGCAGAGTGTCTGAGTGGCGATTACGTCAGCCGCGGCCTCCGCTGTGTCCGCGTGGTTGGATGTGCATCTGTCAGCCTGGCGCCTCCTGTCTCCGGTGGCCGGCGCCGCCATTACTGTTTTCATTACCACATGGATTACAAACCAAACTTCCCTCCAAGTGTCTGCATGGGCGCAGCCATCTTGGATTCTGTCAGCTGATCATTTCCACCAATCTGTTCTCAGTATTGATAATTTGCATAATTGCCTAGCCAATGCCTTCCTTGCTGCAGGTATAAATACACTGTGCCTGAGCAAGGAAGGCGTCAGTGCTTTGGTTGTCAAACCTAGTTCCTGTTTGTCTCTCTCCTGTGATTGTCTTCCAGGTTCCAGCTCCTGTCTCAAGACTTCCACCATAGAGACCCGCACCAGCATTCCACCTGCGGTGTAGCCTGACTCTCCAATCCATTGTGGATTCATCTGTTTCCAGCTACAACATTACCTGCTTCCAGCTCAGCTTCCAGCAGAGTACAGCTTCCCTTAAAGGGCCGGTGTCCTTTCTACACTTTACCACTCTCCACCGGTATTATTATTTCTCCGCTCTCAAGTTCTACATTTCAGTTCATATTTCATCGCTCCCAAGTTCATTTATTATTTAACTGGTTCCAGCCAGTATCCACTCCGTGCTAACAACAGTCTGGTTCCAGCCAGTATCCACAGCAGCTGTTTTATCTTCAGCAACCCAGCTTTTCCTGGAACACCAGCTGGCACAATCCTGGGTTATCTCCATTGCTACAGTCGGGCCTGGTAAGGACTTTCCATCTAGAAGATCATAAGAACTATCTCACACTACCAGTGCCCTGTGGCTCCTGCCATCCTGTAGTACCCAGGAACTGTATTTATTCTTTGCTGACTTTTACGTTTTCTTTTACTGCTGCTGTGTTGCGGAGTTGTCATAATAAACATCATTGACTTTTATCCAAGTTGTCGTGGTCACGCCTTCGGGCAGTTATTATCCATGTTACTTACATGTCCAGGGGTCTGATACAACCTCCCAGGTTCCGGTACATCTCAGCCCCTACAACTGAGGCTGCCTCCCGTCAGCTCAGGCCCTCAGTTGTGACAGCCAGAGCCAGAGGTATAAACACAAAACCAGTCATCCTTCTCACACAAAGGGGCATGGAGGCTACAAGGTCTCTGCACTACAATACACACAGAACCAGTAAAGGCTATGCATTTTGTTTCAATAATGCCAACCTGAAAACTTTAATTGCATTTTAATAATGCCACCCTGCAAACTACATTGTAATAATGAGCCTGATGTAGCAACAGTTATTTACGTTAAAAAAGACATATATATTTCACTGTTCTATACTTTTCGCATTTTCTAAGTATCATCTGAATGTATGTAAGTTTTTGTTTTAATTTATCGGGGAGTTTTCGCTAAATTATAGTTTTCGGGATTTTTTTTCGAACTTTTCCAACTTCTATTGAAAATGAATTGGAACCTTATGTATCATTGGTTTTTCGTGTAAATTGTTTGAACTTTTCATAATTATTTTTGTAATAAGTATACGCTTAAATTATTTATTTTTTAAATTATGCATATACATGTTGAACTAGTTTATATTTACTATATGTATACTTATAAATTTATATTATATTTATATAAAAATCTCTTTTAATATACTGTAGTGTCCCCTAGTAAAATAGCTATTCTTAACTCCGGCTTCGAAACAGAGCATGCGCACTTCATTTAATTTTTTCGAAATGCAATAAAATGACCAAAAAGTAGATTGCTATATTATCACACTTTTGAGCTTTTATCACAATCACATTTTCGATTGAAAAACAATCACACAAAAATCAAAAAATTTAAAAAGTCACGAAAAAGACACAATGGGCGGTATTCAATTGTTTGAAAAGTCAGTTGGGTGTCTGTTTTTTCCTATATAATAAACAGGAAAAAAACAGACACCCAACCGACTTTTCAAACAATAGAATTCCACCCAATAAGTGATGAAAACATTTTAGAAACTTATCGATTTTTTTTATACAACAGCCCCAATGCCATCAAGCAACTTTGCAAATCCAGGTTACTGTAAGCAGCAGCCAGCAGCAGGCAACATCATGCTATGCTTTCCTTCCCCAGCTTGTCTGAGTCAGACATGGGGCTGGATCTGTAGCAGCAGCACAGTCATGGTCATTTCTTTACAACAATACTGGAGAAGCATTGAAGCCCAGGATGCATCGCCACATCACCCACGTACCAATACAGCCTGCACATTGTTCCCCATTTTCCCCCAGGCCACACGGCTAGTGAGTATGTGTGTATAGGGGAGCTGCTGCCATTGCCTCTGACTCTGTCCTCCTCTTCTGGCTCAATGGTTTTGCAGGAGGCAGGCACACAAACACAAAGGAGGAAGGGGCAAAGCAGCATAAGGATGGGGGAGAGGGGGGGGGGGGCTTGATTTGCACAACTGCTGCCGTCTCATCCTGGGGGGGAAGGAATAATGCAGAGCTCCAGTTAGCAATGCCCGCAGCAGCAATTGGCAGGGAGCTGTATATTACAGGGGCAGATGTATTACGCTTGGAGAAGTGATAAAGCAGTGATAAGTGCAAGGTGATAACGCACCAGCCAGTCAGCTTCTAACTGCCAATTTACATACTGGAGCCATTTGGCTGGTGCGTTATCACCTTGCACTTATCCCTGCTTTATCACTTCTCCAGCGTTAATACATCTGCCCCACAGGGTAGTGTGATGAGGACCACTCCCCCCCCCCCCCCCACACACACACACACACACACACACACACACACACACACACACACACACATACCTGTGGGATCCATCCCTGTACTGTCGTCGTTCAGATCATTTGTAAATTGCTCATTGTGTACACACAATATCAAGGGAAATCACTCATCTTCCAAAGGGTGAATCTTTCACAATAACAGTCTTTTAATACTTTGTCAATATTGTGTGTGTGTGTGTGTGTGTGTGTGTGTGTGTGTGTGTGTGTGTTCA
Organism: Pseudophryne corroboree; assembly: GCF_028390025.1. NCBI lineage: Eukaryota > Metazoa > Chordata > Amphibia > Anura > Myobatrachidae > Pseudophryne > Pseudophryne corroboree. The sequence goes on along the minus strand of NC_086444.1, from coordinate 497,470,546 downwards.
CTCTCTCTCTCTATCTCTCTCTCTCTCTAAAGCATGCTTTACAATACAATTAAGCTCCTTAATATTTTTTTCATATTTTAACATAACAATGCTGTTTCCCTAACAAAGCACATACTCTACTTGGCAAATCTATTCCCCACAGTGCATTGCATGCATGATAACTTTGCACCAGCAGTTAATGAAAAAAATACTCTCTGTGCCCACTATATACTGTATACTCGGAAATAAGATACACACACACACACACACACACACACACACACACACACAAAGGAGTGAAAAGTTAAAAAATTGCAAGCCAGAAAGCTAAAAAGTATGAATTAATTTTTATTTTTGCATGAAGCAACTCAAAATGGGGAGTTGACCCATACATATTTATGTGTATCATACCGATCCCATGATCAAGGACTTTCTAAAATATATACTTTGAAAATGACATTTCTCCTCCTGTCTAACCTTGCTTTGGTTATGTACATTTTTTTAGATTGAGGGGTGTATTCAAGAAGCAGTGAAAAGTGTGGAGCTGCTACGTATAATTTTAGAGAATGCAGTTTATAAATGTTACCTCAACACTGACTGGCTGCCATGGGCAATGTCACAACTGAGGCCTGAGCTGACGGGAGGCAGCCTCAGTTGTAAGGGCTGAGATGTACCGGAACCTGGGAGGTTGTATCAGACCCCTGGACATGTAAGTAACATGAATAATAACTGCCCGAAGGCGTGACCACGACAACTTGGATAAAAGTCAATGATGTTTATTATGACAACTCCGCAACACAGCAGCAGTAAAAGAAAACGTAAAAGTCAGCAAAGAATAAATACAGTTCCTGGGTACTACAGGATGGCAGGAGCCACAGGGCACTGGTAGTGTGAGATAGTTCTTATAATCTTCTAGATGGAAAATCCTTACCAGGCCCGACTGTAGCAATGGAGATAACCCAGGATTGTACCAGCTGGTGTTCCAGGAAGAGCTGGGTTGCTGAAGATAAAACGGCTGCTGTGGATACTGGCTGGAACCAGACTGTTGTTAGCACGGAGTGGATACTGGCTGGAACCAGTTAAATAATAAATGAACTTGGGAGCGATGAAATATGAACTGAAATGTAGAACTTGAGAGCGGAGAAATAATAATACCGGTGGAGAGTGGTAAAGTGTAGAAAGGACACCGGCCCTTTAAGAGAAGCTGTACTCTGCTGGAAGCTGAGCTGGAAGCAGGTAATGTTGTAGCTGGAAACAGATGAATCCACAATGGATTGGAGAGTCAGGCTACACCGCAGGTGGAATGCTGGTGCGGGTCTCTATGGTGGAAGTCTTGAGACAGGAGCTGGAACCTGGAAGACAATCACAGGAGAGAGACAAACAGGAACTAGGTTTGACAACCAAAGCACTGACGCCTTCCTTGCTCAGGCACAGTGTATTTATACCTGCAGCAAGGAAGGGATTGGCTAGGCAATTATGCAGATTAACAATACTGACAACAGATTGGAGGAAATGATCAGCTGACAGAATCCAAGATGGCTGCGCCCATGCAGACACTTGGAGGGAAGTTTGGTTTGTAATCCATGTGGTAATGAAAACAGTAATGGCGGCGCCGGCCACTGGAGACAGGAGACGCCAGGCTGACAAGTGCACATCCAACCACGCGGACACAGCGGAGGCCGCGGCTGACGTAATCGCCACTCTGACACTCTGCATGCAGAAGCTCAGGGACGGCGGCGGAGGCCGCGGGAGACGCCATGCCAGATGTAATAAGGCGTTACTGTGACAGCGTCTCAGAGAGACAGGAGAGGATGCAGGAATGTGAACATTAGGATAACAGATGGGATCCGGTCCTGGAGCGCTGAGCCAGCCTTAGGAGGCATCTGATGGGTAAGAAATGGCGTCCAGATACCCGGATCGTGACAGCACCCCCCCCAGGACACTTCTTTGGCTTTTGAGGAAACTTGGAATGGAATCTCCGGACCAAGGCAGGAGCATGGACATCAGAAGCATTGGTCCATGAACGTTCCTCAGGGCCGTAACCCTTCCAGTCAATAAGATACTGTAGTTGACCGTAACGGTGACGTGAGTCCAGGATCTTGGCCACTTCATACTCAACGCCTCGTTGAGTTTGGACTTTCGGAGTTGGAGGAAGTGAGGAAAGAAACCGATTCAAGATCAGCGGTTTCAACAGGGAAACATGGAATGTCCTGGGTATTTTTAAGAAGGGAGGCAACCGAAGTCTGTAAGCAACAGGATTGATGACTTGTTCAATCTTGAAAGGACCGATATAGCGAGGTGCAAACTTCATACTGGGAACTCTTAACCTCAAATTCTTCGTGGATAACCATACCCGATCACCCACCTTGAGAGCAGGAACTGCTCGACGCTTCTTATCCGCAAACTTCTTGTACCTGAACGATGCCTTGAGCAGAGCTGATCGTACGCTCTTCCAGATATTGGCAAACTGATGCAAGGTGATATCCACTGCGGGAACAGAAGTTGCTGGAAGCGGTTGGAACTCAGGGACTTTAGGGTGGAATCCAAAGTTAGTGAAGAATGGTGTTGAAGCAGATGAAGAATGATACTGGTTGTTATGACAGAACTCGGCCCAGGGAAGTAATTGAATCCAGTCATCTTGAGAGGAGGACACATAGATGCGGAGGAAGGCCTCCAAGTCCTGATTCACCCTCTCGGTTTGACCATTGGTCTGAGGATGGTAAGCCGTGGAAAACTTTAGCTTGACTTGAAGGACTTGACATAAACTTCGCCAGAATTTGGCTGTGAATTGAACTCCTCGATCTGAGATAATTTCTTCAGGAAGACCGTGGAGTCGGAAGATCTCTTGTATGAATACTTGAGCCAACTTGGAAGCTGACGGAAGACCGGTGAGAGGAATGAAGTGTGCCATCTTGGTGAACCGGTCAACTACCACCCAGATGGTATTGAACTTGTTGCACATGGGTAAATCTGTAATAAAATCCATCGACAAATGGGTCCAAGGTCGACGGGGAACAGATAGTGGAACCAGTTGCCCCGCAGGCGACTGGCGGGATACCTTATGTTGAGCACACTTTGGGCAAGATGCAATAAACTCCAAGACGTCCTTTTTCAGAGTTGGCCACCAATAGGACCTAGAGATAAATTCCAGGGTTTTTTGGATACCTGTATGTCCGGCAAAACGGGAAGCATGGGCCCAGTGCATGAGCTTCTTCCTTAGCATCGGTTTCACAAAACTTTTCCCTGATGGGGGCGTAGAGTCCATCCCTACCATGGAGAATGCCAACGGATTTATAATAGGATGCTTGTCTGAAGACTCTGACTCATTTTCTTGCTCCCATGAGCGGGAAAGGGCATCGGCCTTGCGATTCTGAGAGCCCGGACAGAACTGGAGTTTAAAGTCGAACCTAGAAAAGAAAAGTGCCCATCTGGCCTGACGAGGGTTGAGACATTGTGCGCCTTTCAGATATAAAAGGTTCTTGTGGTCTGTAAGTATGGTGATTGAATGAGAAGCTCCCTCCAACAGATACCTCCACTCTTCTAGAGCGAGCTTGATGGCTAGCAACTCCTGGTCGCCAATGGCATAGTTGCGCTCAGCTGGGGAGAACTTCCGGGAGAAGAAACTGCAAGGGTGTAAATGGCCATCTTTAGCCCTCTGAGATAACACCGCTCCTACTCCAACGGAGGAGGCATCCACCTCTAAGATGAAAGGAGAGTCGATGTCAGGCTGTTTCAGAACAGGCGCAGAGATGAACCTTTGTTTTAAAAGATGAAATGCTTGCATGGCTTCTTCAGACCACTTGGACGGGTTAGCACCCTTCTTAGTGAAAGCAGTAATAGGCGCCACAATGGTGGAAAAGTCTCGTATAAACTTTCGGTAATAGTTGGCGAACCCCAAGAACCTCTGGACCCCGTTGAGGGTTAAGGGTATCGGCCAATTTTGGATTGCTTGTAGTTTCTCAGGATCCATCTCTAGTCCGGAACCGGACACAATGTACCCTAGAAACGGAATGGACTTGACTTCAAAGACGCATTTCTCTAATTTGCAATAGAGATGATTGACACGGAGACGGGACAGAACCTCTTTAACCCAAAAACGATGTTCCTCTAAATCGTTGGCAAAAATGAGGATATCGTCTAGATAGACCACGACATGACGGTATAGAATGTCTCTGAAGATCTCATTGACAAAATGCTGGAAGACAGCTGGAGCATTACTCAATCCGAAGGGCATGACGAGGTACTCATAATGTCCGTCACGGGTGTTAAAGGCGGTCTTCCACTCGTCACCCTCACGGATCCGGATGAGATTGTATGCACCTCTCAAGTCCAGCTTTGTAAAGATGGTAGCTCCGCTAACTCTGTCAAAGAGCTCAGTAATCAGGGGTAAAGGATAACGGTTCTTGATGGTAATGTCGTTCAAACCTCTGTAGTCGATGCACGGCCGCAGACCACCATCTTTCTTTTTTACAAAAAAGAAGCCTGCGCCGGCTGGGGAAGAAGAAGGTCGAATGAACCCCTTTGCTAGGTTCTCTTTAATGTATTCCTCCATAGAATGCGTCTCAGGCAGAGACAACGGATAAGTTCGGCCTCGAGGTGGAACCTTCCCTGGAACGAGATCAATCGGGCAGTCCCATTCTCTATGAGGAGGAAGGATATCAGCAGAAGCTTTACTGAACACATCCGTGAAATCTTGATATGGAGGAGGTGGAACATCAGACGACCTGGGGGAGGAAGAACAGACAGGCAATACTTTAAACAAACATGTCTCAGCACAGGAGGAACCCCATGCCAGGATTTGCGTAGTCGTCCAATCAATTGTAGGATTGTGAAGACGGAGCCATGGAAGGCCCAGGACCACAGGATGAGTGGCTCTTGGAATCACTAAAAAAGAAATAAGTTCGGAATGAAGAACTCCCACTCTCAGACGAACTGGTAGAGTCCTTAAAGAAATAACTGCATCAAAAATTTTGCTGCCATCCACGGCAGTTAAAGAAATGGACGAAGGAAGTCTCTCGGTGGGTAGGGACCACCGTTTAACATAGGCTTCGGTAATAAAGTTCCCAGCTGCTCCGGAATCAAGGAGGGCAATGACGTTCCGATAACGTTGAGCAACTTGAAGCGAGACTGGGAGATTACAATCTTGAGGAGATGGAGAGGAGATCATTACTCCTAGCCGGCCCTCTCCTTGGCGAGCTAGGATTTGGAGTTTCCCGGACGTTTGGGACAGGCATTAATGGTGTGAGACGGAGCTGCACAATAGAGACAGAGAGACTCGGAGAGACGTCTTCGGCGCTCAGCAGGAGTTAAACGGGAACGGCCAAGTTGCATGGGCTCATCTTTAGATGGTGACAGTTGACGAGGAGGAGGAGCAGAAGATTTTGGAGCAGATGATCTTCCACGCTCAGTTGCTCTCTCTCTGAAACGTAAATCAACTTTCGTGCAGAGTGAGATTAGCTCATCTAACTTAGAAGGTAAGTCTCTGGTAGCTAACTCATCTTTAATACGCTCAGATAAGCCATGCCAGAATGCAGCATACAGGGCCTCGTCGTTCCATGCCAGTTCGGATGCCAGGATCTGGAACTGTATCAGATATTGTCCTACAGTACGTGACCCCTGGCGTAAACGGAGAATCTCGGTTGAAGCTGAGGTTACCCGGCCTGGCTCGTCGAAGATGCGCCTGAATGTTGACACGAAGGCAGTGTAGGAAGATAGCAGGGTGTCGGACCTCTCCCATAACGGTGATGCCCAATCAAGGGCTGAGCCACTGAGAAGAGAAATAATGTAGGCAATTTTTGTACGGTCACTGGGAAAATTGCCAGGTTGTAGCTCAAACTGAATCTCACACTGGTTGAGAAATCCCCTGCAGAATCTTGGAGATCCGTCAAATTTTGCTGGCGTTGGAAGATGAAGACGTGGAGCAGAAATGGGTAAGGTGGGTGGGGTTATAGCTGGAGTCACTGTGGTTGACGCACCAGACGCGCCTGATCCACGGAGAGTTGTCTGAATCCCATCCAGCCGAGTAGAGAAATCCTGGAGACAGCGGATGATGTGGCCCTGTGCAGCCTCCTGATGTTCTAGTCGGGCTGCCAGTTCTTGCATCGGCCTGGCCGCTTGATCCTGGTCTCCGGCTGGATTCATTAGGTCAGTGCTTACTGTCACAACTGAGGGCCTGAGCTGACGGGAGGCAGCCTCAGTTGTAAGGGCTGAGATGTACCGGAACCTGGGAGGTTGTATCAGACCCCTGGACATGTAAGTAACATGAATAATAACTGCCCGAAGGCGTGACCACGACAACTTGGATAAAAGTCAATGATGTTTATTATGACAACTCCGCAACACAGCAGCAGTAAAAGAAAACGTAAAAGTCAGCAAAGAATAAATACAGTTCCTGGGTACTACAGGATGGCAGGAGCCACAGGGCACTGGTAGTGTGAGATAGTTCTTATAATCTTCTAGATGGAAAATCCTTACCAGGCCTGACTGTAGCAATGGAGATAACCCAGGATTGTACCAGCTGGTGTTCCAGGAAGAGCTGGGTTGCTGAAGATAAAACGGCTGCTGTGGATACTGGCTGGAACCAGACTGTTGTTAGCACGGAGTGGATACTGGCTGGAACCAGTTAAATAATAAATGAACTTGGGAGCGATGAAATATGAACTGAATTGTAGAACTTGAGAGCGGAGAAATAATAATACCGGTGGAGAGTGGTAAAGTGTAGAAAGGACACCGGCCCTTTAAGAGAAGCTGTACTCTGCTGGAAGCTGAGCTGGAAGCAGGTAATGTTGTAGCTGGAAACAGATGAATCCACAATGGATTGGAGAGTCAGGCTACACCGCAGGTGGAATGCTGGTGCGGGTCTCTATGGTGGAAGTCTTGAGACAGGAGCTGGAACCTGGAAGACAATCACAGGAGAGAGACAAACAGGAACTAGGTTTGACAACCAAAGCACTGACGCCTTCCTTGCTCAGGCACAGTGTATTTATACCTGCAGCAAGGAAGGGATTGGCTAGGCAATTATGCAGATTAACAATACTGACAACATATTGGAGGAAATAATCAGCTGACAGAATCCAAGATGGCTGCGCCCATGCAGACACTTGGAGGGAAGTTTGGTTTGTAATCCATGTGGTAATGAAAACAGTAATGGCGGCGCCGGCCACTGGAGACAGGAGACGCCAGGCTGACAAGTGCACATCCAACCACGCGGACACAGCGGAGGCCGCGGCTGACGTAATCGCCACTCTGACACTCTGCATGCAGAAGCTCAGGGACGGCGGCGGAGGCCGCGGGAGACGCCATGCCAGATGTAATAAGGCGTTACTGTGACAGCGTCTCAGAGAGACAGGAGAGGATGCAGGAATGTGAACATTAGGATAACAGATGGGATCCGGTCCTGGAGCGCTGAGCCAGCCTTAGGAGGCATCTGATGGGTAAGAAATGGCGTCCAGATACCCGGATCGTGACAGGCAACTTCTCCACTGGCTCATGTCTCCACTATTTTCCGTGCTTCATGAACTGTTCCCTTGATAAGGTCACAATAGTCATCATGCATGATAATAAATGTAGCCCTGTCTGAAGGTTAAGTAGTTAGGTAGAATCACCATGTTCAGATTTTCAAACTTCATTTTTTAAAGCTTCTAAAATATACTAAATATATGATTTCTATGAAATATGCATAGCAGAAAAGATTTTTACTTTTGAATTATAATTATGGCTGACTTTGTCCAAAAGATAGTTACAGTACATACAGTGCTGAAAGTAGGGTGGTACGGAGTACCATTAAGACATTTGCAGCCCACCACTGGGCATTTTTGTGTGTGGGACATAAAATTGTGTCAGTGGCATAATGTGTGTGGCATAATATGTAATAGGCATTACGGTGTATGGTATAATATGTAAGGCATTACGGTGTGTGGCATAATTGTAATGGGCATTATGGTGTGTGGCATAATGTGTAATGGGCATTACAGTGTGTGGCATAATGTGTAATAAGCATTAGGGTGTGTGGCATAATGTGTAATAAGCATTATTGTGTGTGGCATAATGGGTAATAAGCATTATGGTGTATGGCATAATGTGTAATAAGCATTACGGTGTGTGGCATAATGTGTAAGGGGCATCATGGTGTGTGGCATAATGTGGCCATGCACCTATTGTCATGCAGCCACTCCCCTAGTTTCATGTGGCCACGCCCCTTCATGACATGACTGCACCCATTGTTACTATCAGTACCACTAAGAAAAAAAATTCTACTTGCACCACTGGTTACATACATACATATACTAAAGGCAGATATCTCCAATTTAATAACAGTTAAAAAGCTTAAAAAACACAGCACAAAAGAGGTGGTTATCTTACTGTTCTTATGTTTCAACAGTATCAGCAGAATGCAATTATTGTAATGTAAGAAGTGTAATTTGTCTGCAGGCCTAATTTAGGAATTAATAAAGTTTAAAATATGCTGACGGATACAGCTGTTTTTACAGGTTTATTATTTATTTATTACCAGTCATTTATATACAGCACATATATCCTGCAGCGCTTTACAGATAATATTTGGCCATTCACAACAGTCCCTGCTCCAGTGGAGCTTACAATCTATATTCCCTACCACATGTACACACACACACATTCAAGCTAGGGTTAAATTTGTTGGGAGCCAATTAATCATACCAATATATTTTTGGATTGTGGGAGGAAACTGGAGTACTCGGAGGAAACCCACGCAAGTAAGGGGAGAATATACAAACTCCACACAATTAGTTCCATGGTGGAAATCAAACCCATGACCTCAGTGCTGTGAGGAAGTAATGCTAACTATTACACTATCCGTACTGCCTCGTATATATAGAGGTCAATATATACTCATGTTGGGAAATTTCAGTGCAGACCTGTGTTGGTAATTGAATATACTGGGGGGAGGGGGCCTGGACTGCACACCCTAGTGACTTATAAGTGGCTAGGGTGTGCAGTCCAGGCCCCCTCCCCCCAATATATTCAATATTATGTGTATGTATGTATGTATGTATGTATGTATACACACCTGAAGGCTTGAGACTCCTTCATTCTGAACTGGCATCCCTTTTGCTGCCTATGAGGCTTCTAAATAGGGGCCTAGCATTTGCTGACAGCACAATCTGTATAGTAAAGCCACAGATTAGATCTTTATAACTGTATAGAAAGTCGGTGTGGGGTGAACTTTTGGGGAGTGGGGCTCCTTGGATTACTCTAGCTGGGCTACTTTAGGGCATCACCATCTTACATTTATTTTTAACACTTATATCACTCTGTGTTTGTTTATTATTTATGTAACATTTTTTCACACATCTTTCACTTTTTTAACACTTTTAACAATAGATTAGCTAACTGCACCTTTTTAACACTTTAACACTGATACTTAACTGCTGTCTTCTCTCCAGCACTCAGCAGCTACTTTCACTTACCTAATACTCTGATTTTCACTGCTATCTTATAGTTGTGTGGTGCCCTGGGGTGGTTTGGCTGGAGTTGTTTGGGGGTGCCCTGCGTCTCAGAGGCGAACCCCAACATGTTGGATTTCTCTGATCCCCCAACGCTGGTGTTGGGAGAATGGGGTATTGCCCCAATTTTTGCCTGATGTATGGTCCCTTTACTCAGCACTAAAGCAGTAAAAATGGAGAAAGGTGAAAGATAACATGGGTTAACAAGATTCACAAGAGTGAATATAGTTGAATCCAACAGTATTTCTGTGCTGAATTCAAACATTATTTTAGAATGTCTCTATCATGTAACGATTTTGAGTGACACCCAACTAAAGTTTACATTATTATGTTTACTAACAGTACATATGAAGAACTCACATAAAATATAGAAGTATAGGATTTTCTGCTGCATTTTGCCTCAAAATCAGCACGCATACTGGGACTCTTCTTGCCCTGATACCACTTTTCAATTATGGAAATATCTTGCTGGAACCCTTCGCCATTTTCATCGCTTACTGCTCCAAGATTTTCTGGAAATGGATTTTCAAAGACATGTTACATCCCATGGTATTGTAAGATTTTAAAAGATTTTCCATCAATTCTTTGTAGTTGTCTTCCTTATGTTTCCCTAATAACTTCTGTCAATATTTCTTGAAAGACTCACCCATGCAGCTGTTTCAGCCTTATTTAACTGATTATCGCAGCTCTCGTCTTAAATCAGTTCTCTTATTTGAGGTCCTACAAAGATCCCCTTGCTGCTCTTTGCATCACTGATCCTCAGGAATTTTTTTCTTATGTAAATCAAAGTCCAATTTAATCCACTGCTTTAAGAAAGTTCTTCATAAGACCAAGCTTTGTATGAAGTGGAGGTGGATATCCTTTTTCCGGATAAACCAGTCGTGTACTGACACCATCCCTTTTTCCTGGTGATAGTGATGTTCGCTTTGGCCACTGTGTGTGAGCATAATGATTTCTCCGGTCTCTGCTGTCCCACTCATAAAGAGAACAACAGTACTTCATGATGCCAAGTTATGGAGTGGTACAAGCAAAAGAGCAATGACTTTTAGGCCACCACAGACATTCCATTTGTATTCTTCATACTTGAATTTATACAGCAGGAGTTTCACGTTCCTATATGTTTCTTTCATATCAGCAGCAGAAGCTAGCAGTACTGATGGAAACTTATTTCTATCGTGGAGAAGCAGAGCTTTCAAGCTGACTCTAGAAGAATCAATAAATAAACACCAATCCTCTGTTTTGTACTCAAGCCCTGTATACAATGGGCGACAACACAGGATGATGAACGATAACAATCTTTTTTGAAAGATCTATCGCCAGTGTGTATGCCTGAACTATGAACGATGCACACACCCGCGGGTCTTTCACTTTCATCTATGATCTATTGAACATGCAGCTCAACTTTGACTACATCGTTGAGCTGCATGTTCGGGGAATGCGGGAATGACGTCACAGATCGATATCGTTCAGTGGTATTGTTCAGTGTGTATGCGCTATACTGCTGAACTATATAGCATTCAGCGATATAGTGCTAGTCGCTCATTAGGTGAATGCCGCCCAGTGTGTACGGGGCTTAAGTGCTTCCATAACAGAATTAACAGAATTGCAAAAACAAATCCATCTTCAAGGGAAATTAAATCCTTAAAGTCAGTGGGGGTCATTCCGAGTTGATCGCTTGCTAGCAGTTTTTAGCAGCCGTGCAAACGCTATGACGCCTCCCACTGGGAGTGTATTTTAGCTTAGCAGAAGTGCAAACGAAAGGATCGCAGAGCGGCGGCAATTTTTTTTTGTGCAGTTTCAGAGTAGCTCAATACCTACTCAGCGCTTGCGATCACTTCAGACTGTTCAGTTCACCCAGCCACGCCTGCGTTTTTCCTGGCACGCCTGCGTTTTTTTTAACACTCCCTGAGAACGGTCAGTTGACACCCAGAAACGCCCACTTCATGTCAATCACTCTGCGGCCAGCAGTGCGACTGAAAAGCTTCGCTAGACCCTGTGTCAAACTACATCGTTCGTTGTAATAGTACGTCGCGCGTGCTCATTGCTTCGCATACGCATGCGCAGAAGCGCCTTTTTTTGCCTCATCGCTGCACTGCGAACGAATGCAGCTAGCGATCAACTCGGAATGACCACCAGTATGCCTTTATCTAAAAACACATACTGTTGTTCATAGGCGTGCGCAGCACATTTTATTAGGGGGTGCACGACTGGAGTGGCGTGCCTAGACCCGCCTACTGGGCGTGCCTAACCCCGCCTACTGGGCGTGCCTAACCCCGCCTACTGGGCGTGCCAGCACCATATATTAGCAGTCAAAGCAAACTAAATAATACAAGGAATTTGAATAGAGTGTAGAGTGAGGGCTGGCAGAGGTTTATTAAACCTAACAAGCTGTAAGCCTGGGACCTCGCTGACATCTGTCCGTTGCCCCCTACATTACAGCAGATATATTATATTGCCTGTATTGTAAATCACTTTAAAAGAGCTGGGAAGGTGGGAGTTGGTGGTTTAGAAATCTCTGCTCTAGGAGATAGACATTTTGTAGGTGTTCTACAAAATTAGTTTCATTAAAATGGCCCTTACATTAAGAATAAAAAATCAGCAATCCGTTGTGGTGCAAGGCAGGGTAAGCATCTGTGAGGTGTAATAGAAACGCTACATCTGCTTGGTGTTACAGCAGACTTACATGCAATTCTTACTCCTACAGTAACTACAATACAGAAATTAGAATTCAATTGTTAGACAGTATGAATAAACACAGGGCAGGCCGGTTGTTTCTTCATCGCCCACTTTTAATTCTTACCATTATCATCACAGGTGCCAGATTATAACAGATGACTTTTCATTTAGGACAACTTAGGTTTTTGAAAATAGTGTGAAATAAGTGTCTGTGACTTCTATAATTAGTACTTTGAAACCTGCAGAACTAAATATTTAAACACAAGCACAGACAAAACACTTTAAAGTACGATGTGTGTAATATAAATCTATTATGACACATACAATTCCAGGATGTTTCTTGCAGGCATCTAACAAGCAGGGGGAATCTCCATTCCTCATGGTGTCATCCCAGATCTGGTTACTTGTGAATCATTTGTTCAGCTTCAGAACACCTTGAGAAAGAAAGTGAAGAATAATTAACTAAAAAAAATAATGTGCTTGCTCCCTGAAAAAAATAAAATCAATATTAGAATGTTTTACTTAATTTTAGTTATGAATAGTTTCTTTAATTTCCTTATCATCCTCATTATTGTTTAGTTATAATGCACCAGAAAACTCTGTTGTGTCAGTTAGTAACAAATCATACCAGGAAATGAATCACATATTAAAATATCAACTACAGAGGATGTTGACTGAGAAGGGTCCGATGTGAGACAGGATACAAGAGACCCTAGTGTGGGCGTTTACAGTCAAGATAGAGGGCAAGTTGGAGGCAATTAGGCCTGTTAGAATTGGTAATGGAGATTGGAGAGGTCATAGACATATAAGCAGGAGCAGATAGTATGGAAGAGTAGCTGGATTTGGATGCTGGAGTTAAAGGGGCCCAGTTATCAATAATCGATTTAGGTGTGATATTAGCACCCAAAATCTCAATGAAATATGCCATTATACCAACAGAATGTATTAAAGAGCACTCACAGGTGCAGGGCATCAGAATCAGCATAAATAAACCACAACTCACCGGAGAGGGAAGTGTGCAGTGCGGATGTCTTCAGACTGGTCAGTTCCTTCATCCTAGTTTCCTCCACACTGGTGCAGAATATACTCTCCTAGGCATACAACTTCAGCAACTTAATGCCTTTCAAGATCTCATTTGTTTACGTAAACCGCTCCATGGAATAAGCCTTTTATGGCATAAAAACAAACAATGTAATAACGGGCAATTGCGTTACATAACACCTTAAAACAACAATGCTCATTTACAAACCACTAACATGCAATGCTTACAAAAGTGCAAGGCAGGACAAATGCATCTGACACCGTTTGACAACCTTTTGCCCATTTTTGCACAGTCTAAATTACTCGGTGACTGCACAGTTTCACTTTGTTCTCAGGCACGCTGCTGTGTGCTGTGCACTGCTAGCATAGGTGTGCCCAGCATATTACATTACAGTGAGTGGTAGAACCAGTCTTGGTATAAGTCAAGTATTACCTTAAAGTCATCAATCCACTTCTTATAATTAAACCCAACCATTCAAATATCATGTCCCACACAATATTCCCAATCTACTTACCCATAACCTTGCACTGTAGCCAGCTCCTGCTCTCTTCTACTGTAACAGATGTTTACACTTTGGTTTACACTGCATCTTCATCTCGGCAACTTTTTAAAACTTTGTTCAAATAACAAACTGAATAATAAAGCTGAAGTCTGTGAAGTAGACTTCGCTGATTTTTAACATACAAACTTAAGGATTGCAGTTCAGTTGAGAACCACTGTAATTATTTAGGTCCTTTTGTCTTGATTTTTATTGTTCCTTGTTTTAAAGAAGAAGACGTCTCTCACCAGCCGTCAATTATTTAAATTCCTCAATAACATCATTGTAATTTATGGAGAGAGCCAATTCTTGCTCAATGTACAACAACATGAGTGAATCGAGGCGCTGTTGGGACATTGTACTTCTTAACTTGTTTTTTACATGTCCTAGCTTTGAAAATGCCCTCTCACATGAACAGCTAGTAACCGGTATGACAGCAAAGTGTTGAATAGCTTTATAGAAGGCCGGGAACATGGAAAACCGATGAGATTCCTTTAGCCAATCAAGCCACGGTCTTGTGTTTGTAGTGCAATCTTTAGAAGCACATGTATCATAGCCCTGAAGCAACTTTACTTCTGCTTCCAATTCATCTGTGGAAATTTTACATTTATTGGCAATAATTTTAAGGTCGTCCTTGTCAATTTTTAATTGTAACAAATTTCCCATTGCAGTTATTACTACACAAGTTTCCTGTTCAAATCTTTGGTCAATGCCAGCTATCATGGAGTCAAGGAGTGGATAAAAGGAAGTAATTCTCTCCTGTTCCTCTTTTGTGTTGAAGTGATGCTGGGTTTCAACTGTGTTATCCAAACGACTGGATATTTTTCTCTTCTTAACTGAAGGTATTGGTATATCTTTCTCTAAACATGCTGTCACAGATTCTTGGTAAATTGACTGAAAATGTTCTGCGTCATTCCTCATAGTAGCTAATGTGTTCCGCAAGCTTTTCACTCCTGCCATTGCTGTAAGTAAGTTGAGTTCTGGGTCTTGAAGAGCCTTACTCACTTTAACCACCATTTGGAGAATAGGATGCATCATGTGAAGTCCAAAGATGAAGTCAAATGACTTAAGTTCACAGATAAGACCTCTGGCTTTTATTTTAATGTCTGGAAGACGGGTCTCTTGAACAATCTCATCTAAGGCTTGTAAAATGATGGAATAGTTTTGTTTTACAGCAGCCACAGCTTCTGCTCTACAAGCCCATCTTGTATTAGACAGTGATTTTAAAGTCTTCAACTGGGATCCTACATCTTGGGAAATTTTCTCCATTTTTGCATGTCGAACTGAACTGCCCTCCATGAAGTTATAAAGAGTCTGAACAATGCCAAAAAAATCAAAAACTGTTCTGTTCTGTTTACTTGAAGTGCATGCATCTACTAGAACGAGATTCAAACAATGTGCATAGCAGTGCACATAGAGTATATTACTATTTCTTTCTTTACACTTCATTTGAACACCTGCTGTACATCCAGACATCGTAGATGCGCCATCAAAACAGACCGCTAATACTGATGACCACTCTATTTTAAGATTGTCAAGGACTTCATTCAATTGGTTAAAAATAGACTGTGCATCAACTTTGAAAAGTCTCTGAACAGACAAAAAAATTTCAACTGGACTATGTTTGTGATTGTCAAAATACCGCACAACAACGGACATCTGTTCATGGTGTCCACAGTCAGTGGTGTCATCAGCAATTATTGAAAGCACTTTTCCATGTAGTGAAGACACAATGTTTTGTAATACAACATTGTGTATGGCCACAATTATATCATTTTGGATGCGATTGCTTAGATAAGAAGCATTTCGAGGAGATTCTTTTGCATGTTTTGCCATGACAGGATCATATTTTTGAAGCATATCTACCAGATTAAGAAATAACCCTCTTTCAAGACTATCACATTTTTCATTGTGACCCCTAAATGGCCTTCCACCTTTTGCCAAACACAGAACTATATCAATCAGTCGCTCCATTACACTTCGGTTACGACATCTTAATTCTTCCTGTTTAGACAGGTAGGTCTGCTTGCCTTCATCTAACAATACATCAATAGGTTTCCCTTCATTAAAAGAGGTCCATGATGTATGACTAAACACATGAGATTTAGACAGTTGATGGTTTTTGAAACGTTCATTAGCCTTATTCCAGTTCTTGAATCCTTTAGTAGTAAATGCCGAATCAGTATGCCCTTTGCTTGCTGCATCATTACCGCTGAAGAAACGGCAGTAAAAACAAAATGCTGCATCCGTTGATGGGCTGTATTCTAACCATCTGTACTTTTCATACCATTCAGAATGAAAACTTCTTACTTTAGATCCTATTTTATTTCTAGGATATGTACTCATTTTGGGCTGAAAGGGCCCTCTAGATATTCGTAACTGACGTTCCAATCTGTTTTTTGGAATATCACAGACTGGGTCATCAGATCGAGTATTTGCAGGCTTTGAATAAGAACTACATGGACTTGAACTGAGAGGCAAAGAGGTTTGTTGTTGGTCAGAAGTTGAACAACATGCACTATTAAGGATGTCAGCATTATCTTCCTGTAAGTGTGGAACTTCAGATTCTGAGGTGACTGCAGTTTGTGGTTGGTCAGAACTACATTCCGCACAACCGATGTCAGCATTATCTTCCTGTAAGTATGGAACTTCAGATTCTGATGTGACTGCAATTTGTTGCTGGTCAGAACTACATGCGCTATGACTGGTGCAAGTATTATCTTCCTGTAAGTTTGTAACTTCAGGTTCCGAGGCGATTGTGCTATTATTAGCACTTTCATTAGACTTCCCTTTGTCAGTTTCTTTTCTTATTTTAATAATAAACCTATCCATTTCTCAAGCTTAATAGAAGGTAGGTATATCAAAAGGTAGTAGTGTTAATATAAAAGTACATAGTCTGTATGTGCCTTTTTCTTTCATTTGTTTTGCTTCTACTAATATGATGTTTACAATTGGCCTTCAGCAATCTCTGGTACTGCTAGAATAAAACAAAACAAAAAATAGGTAGGTTGCTAATTAAAATAAACCTTTTCAATAACATCACTTTGTTAAATGTGTAGTTGTACTCACTGGAAAATGAAGAATTTGGCCTTCTAAAATAACTGATTTTACGGTGCTCAGCAGTGGAACACTAGAATTTAATTACGATATCCTGTTCTCTTGGAGTTCTGTAATAAGATGTAAAGGGATGAGAGTGTTATACTCCCATTACATAAATCACTAGTGAGGCCACATCTCGATTACTGTGCACAATTATGGGCACCGTACACTAAAAAGGATATCCTGGAACTAGAAAAATTTCAGGGACAGGCGACCAAATTGATTAAGGGGATGGAGACACTAGAATAAGAGTAAAGGCTTGCTAGGCATGTTTACAATGGTAAAAAGGAGGTTAATAGGGGACATGATTAACATTTGCAATTATATAAGGGTCAATACACAGAGCTAACGGGGGATTTGTTTTTTGTAAGATCAAAAAGGACACGTGGACACCCGCTTAGGTTAGAGGAGCTTTCACACACAGACGGAAAGGTTTCTTCACAGTAAGGACATTACGTATTTGGAATTCCCGGCCTGAGAGAGAAGTAATCGCGGACTCGGTCATTACTTTTAAGAATGTGCTAGATAAATTCCTAATGGATAAGAATATACAAGGTTATGGTGGGTAAATCATGCACTATAGTAATAAAAAACAAAAGGAGTTTTTTTAGTTTACGGCTAAACATTCACCACAGCTAAAATTAGTCTTGTCTTTTTTTTCAACCTCAAACTATGTTACTATGTTCCAGAGACTTATTTGAATTCCATTGGAGCTAATAGCCTAAATTCTCTACAACATAAAAACACACTGTCACAGTCTTTTGTCAATCAGTTCACTCACTTATCATTTATGAGCTGTGAAAGAATCCTCATAGATACACTGAGAAACACAAGTCACACACGGATAGGATGGTGACCCTAGAGGATAAAATAAAAAAACATTAGAAATCTTGGTGGTCATTGAGTTGATCGCTAGCTGCATTTGTTCGCAGCGCAGCAATCAGGCTAAAAAAAACGTCAATTCTGAGTATGCGGCACAGTGAACGATGCAGTTTCGCACTGGGTCTAGCGAAGCATTTCAGTCGCACTGGTTGTAGCAGAGTGATTGACATGAAGTGGGCATTTTTGGGTGGCAACTGACCGTTTTCAGGGAGTGTTAGGAAAAACGCAGGCGTGCCAGGGAAAATGCAGGCTGTGACGTCAAATCCGAAAATTAATAGTCTGAAATGATTGCAAGCACTGAGTAGGTTTTGAGCTACTCTTAAACTACACAAAAAATGTTTGCAGGCGCTCTGCGATACAACCGTTCGCACTTCTGCTAAGCTAAAATACATTCTCAGTGGGCGGCGGCGGCATAGCGTTTGCACGGCTGCTAAAAACTGCTAGCGAGCGATCAACTCGGAATGACCCACATTGTTCTAACATTTCTATAAAATAAAATCATCAGCTGTTTAAAAATATGGTCATGTAAAAAAAAAAACACAAAAAAAAATGTTTAGATATATCTCGTCTTGGTTTTAGAGGTGAATATTTCTAGTAAGCAAGTAAAATCAGTCTCAGTTAAAGAGGTTTCAAAGTCTCATTAACAGGGCTTTATGTTGCCAAAATGCCGGGACCTCATATTTAGTACCAGTAACAGAGGATTCCCACTTATCCAGGTTCAAGTGTATATATGTGTGTGTCTGTGTACTTATACACACATATATACAGCATAGTACATTGGTTCTCAAACTTTATTTTAGTCGTGGCACCCTAAGCCAAATGCATTGATACATTTAGAAAGAAATATTAAATTAATTTAAATTGTCCTTAGGTGTAATTGTGCGATGATGGACAAGATTTGCTTCTGTTTGGCCACATATTTTATGACTGGCAGCCACCAACACTGGTTTTGACCATTACATTGACCATATATAATTTGAATTGGTCATGGACCACCAACCCAGGGCACCCCTGCATGTGTCCTGAGGCACCCCAGGGTGCCACGGCATACAGTTTGAGAACCACTGGCATAGTACATAGATTCG